>NC_057801.1:643624530-643631929 GCF_018294505.1 Triticum aestivum
GAACCTCATAAAAAACTTCCACGTTCCAGTTGTGGAAGCCCTACATCATAAAAAAAATCCAACGACAAATAATTGAACTTGAGTCTCGCAAGGCAACATAACATGTATCCATCCTCCATTAACCTCGGGGTTTTCCACTGTTCATAAAACAAGAATGTGGTGTGTTCATTGCTATATGTTTTGGCAACAATTGTAGGGTGTTGTCAATTGAAGGTGCGTACGTGTATCATGTGTGGCACTGATAAATGATTAAAGGATCTGGTAGATGGCTTTTCAATTCCATTTGGGATTTGTCAAATGGAGGCCCAGTAGATTTTGGGTTTACCTTCTGAAGTATCATCACTATGACCGGTACTAGAACTTGTTAGCTTTTTATCGATATAAAAAATATTAACATTGACAATATATCAATTACATGTGACTTTTATAGTAAGATGATATTAAGAGCTCCTCAACATATCGAGGATGTCCACATCAAATATTAAAAAAAGGAAAAAGAGCAACGGGACCTTGACAATACATGGACAAAGAAATGATCGTTGATGAATTCAACCACCTAAGGCTAGATCGTGTGCTTTCGCCTACAAATCATGTTCGAGAAAAACTTTTAGTAATGCTTTAAAAAGGGAACTTGTAAACCAATTAAGGTCAAATATAGGGTTTTCATCCCGAAACTTGAGACCGTGTAATCAAGCGGATGCCACAAAAATGAAGTCACATGAGCTACTTGCTAAGCCAATGAAAGATATAGCCAACACGCACAATCCTGACATGGACAATGTCATGTGGCTAATATACCATGTGCGCACAAGCACACAACCTAGGTGTGACAAGAGCCACCGATGCGATGCATAATTAGAGACCCTCTCATAAAGAGAAATCTCATATTTAAAACACTTTGACAACCTAATACCTTTGACGTCAAAGATATGGAGTGGTAGATTTGGGTAGGAGCCTTGGTACTTGTGATAGGCGTTGGGATTTCCCCGAAGATTAAGGGTGATGTAGTATAGTAGCAGAAAGTATTTCTCTCCGTTAAGAACCAATATTTATCGAACCAGTAGGAGATTCACGCAAACAAATGTAAGCAGTATCTGCACACGCACAAAACAAATACTTGCACCCAACGCGGGCAAGAGGGTTATCAATCCCCTTTTACTCGTTAATCGTAAGGATTAATTCTGGTAATGATAGATAGATAAATTGCAAAACAAAATAAAAGATAATAAATTGTAGCAAGATATTTAGGGTTTTAGTAATATGAAGTGAATAGACCCGGAGCCCATAGTTTTCACTAGAGGCATCTCTCTAATGAATGTAGTAATGGTGGGTAAACAAATTACTGTTCGACAATTGATAGAAAAGCGCATAGTTATGACGTTGTTCATGGCATGATCAATATATGAGCATTACGTCCAAACAGAGTAATGCTTGAAGCATGATGACATAACGTAGACAAAGTAAGGCAAAATAATATGTTCGAACCCCGTCGTTTTACCCTTAGTGGCAACAATACAAATATGTGCCTCGCTACTCCTGTCATAGAGTGAGGACGTCCCAAGATTGAACCTACTACCAAGCACCTCCCCCCTAAACATAAATCATTCCAGTTGACCAAACTAAACAGATAGATCAGAGAGAAATACAAGGCTATAAAATCGTACATAATAAAGTTCAGAAAAGACTCACTTCCAATGAATAATCTGATCATAAACCCACAATTCATTGGATCCGAACAAACACACGCAACAAGATTAGATCGAATCAATCTCCGAAGAGAACATTGTATTGAAGATCACACACACACACACACACACACACACACACACACACACACACAGAGAGAGAGAGAGAGAGAGAGATTCATCTAGCTACTGCTATCGACCCGTAGGTCCTGTGGGAACTACTCACACGTCGTCATGGAGGCGGCAAGGTTGATGAAGATGGCCTCCGTGATTGATTCCTACTCTGGCAGAGTACCGACGAAGTCCTCCAGATGGATCAGGAAGAATAGAGGCTTGCGGCGGCGGAACAATTGTTTCGGGTCTCCTCTGGGGGGTCTCTGGATATTTGGGAATTTATAGGCTGGGAATTAGGGTAAACGAAGCGACAGGGGGCCACAAGAGGACAGGGCGTGCCCCCTGCCTTGTCGCCTCCCCGTCTGTCGTCTAGACTCCCCCCGAAGCTTGGGTCTCTTCTGGTCCAGAAAAATCATCAAAAAGTTTCATCGTGTTTGGACTCCGTTTGGCAGGGATTTTTTTAAACCAAAAACAATCAGAAAAACAACATGTGGCACTTGGCACTGAGTTAACAGGTTAGTTCCCAAAAATGAGATAAAATGGTGTATAAAACATACAAGATTGATAATATGATAGCATGAAACAATGGAAAATTATTAATATGTTGGAAACGTATTAGGCTTCAACCCTCAAACGAATCCCCCGTGCACCATCGTTTGCACTACCATGATATTTTGATGCGCCCATGTCGTAGGAATTCAGATCCACGTTCCCAGTTGGTCACGAACCGTTATCACGAACCATCTCTGCCATGCTTCATCTCTACTACCCGATGTCTTTGAGTATTGCACCACCCATGTCTTGTGTTGTTGCCACACACACACCATGCCCCTCCAAGCACTACTCGGTTGCCTCTACCAACCTACTTGTTCGAGCCTAGGTATTTTTCAAATGCAAATAGCACAATTGTTAAATATAATCTTATTTGACTCCAACTCCTCCACTCTAAACAAATAGCCGCAACTATTAGGGTTCTTCCATGCCGCCATCTCGCCCCTCTCCTCTCTTCTATCGGCGGACACGTCGGTGGCCAGATGTGTGGGGACCCGTCATCTTTATTGTTTTCTTAGTAGGTCATGTTTTACTTTGATTTGTATTTCTCTAGTGACAACGGGGACATGGCGGCAATAACGTACTAGAGTAAGGTCTCGCCGGCTTCTCCCTACCTCAATGGCATCCAATTCAGTGTCAGCGAAGGCCCTATGAGGGCAGGTGTTGCTATCTGTTGGTTCTCTTTAGATCTTGACAGTTGGTGTGTCTATCAAGGGAAGCATGGTTATTGGTGCCGCAACTTCGCCCTCTTCATTCATTTTGTTCTGTGGTAAGGTCTGGTTTCTACATCCCTCCTGATTGATGCTGAGGGATTGCAAACCTGCACTATGTGGGGCGCTGCCCCAACCGATGTTCCTTCAGCGACTACTGGATCTTATTGTTAGCAGCGAGTCGTATTGCGGTCTTCAAAGCCTTGTATACCAAGGACATTTGCAGGTGTCCTTATCTCTTACTACAGATTAAGTGCATTTCTCAAACTCTGGCAAACAGCAGACAAATGAAGAAGAAAATTGTCGATGTGTGTCTTGATGTCCTTCGATTGTTATGTCAAATGTTTTCCTTGATAAATATCAGGTATGAGATATCTTGGGTGTCTTTTCTCAAGAAAATTAAAACTCATTTGGCTCCCAACACGAATTAGTATATGTGCTCTCGCAATCCGGATAATATTTTTGTGTCGCAGCTTGGTAAAATCATCTCAACATACTAACATAGCATAGGCATAGGCAACTGAGTTACATGATTTTTTTGTGTCGCAGCTTGGTAAAATCATCTCAACCACGTCCGAACATAAAAACGGACATATACCGGAGACATTTGCTCGTCAGCTTTGGATATGCCCCATGGGATTTAGTCCTCGCATGTTGCGCTTCGCTAGCGAAGGAGGTGGAGGGAAACGTATGAGATGAGGGATTTGGACTTGCTAATATTTCAGTCGGTGTTTTAGGCCCCAATCTTCCTCGAGTTCACCCGTGAGGACATATTAGACGAAGCTCCAACATAGATTCTTACCGACTCAGGGCAGCTAGGTTAGGGTTTCTAGCTGTGCTTGCGTGATGATGAAATTTGGTGTCTGATTCTTCACATTGATCCAAGGGTCCAATGGCGACAACTGCGGCTCTGGGACGCTGGTCCTTAAGGAGTAGGGACACATACACGAAGTCTTCCTGGCTGTCATGAACAAGAAGTGATGGAGCCAAGGGGTAGAGGAGGGGCCAGCCCCCCATCCATTGATCGATACTTGCAAACGGTATACACAGCCAGCGATAAATTAAAGGTTCGGGCATAGTTGCCCCCCCTATCTCAACGTGTACACACATTAAAATAGGCCGACAGCAAAAGCCCACCACCGTCCAAATTACAAAGAAGCCTCCGATTAGTAACCGCTACCTCTACTGCATGATTAGTGTCTAGGTGGGTGAGATCAGCGCATCTACAACCGGACCCCTCAAACCCGTCTCAAACACCCGGTCACGATTTTTTGACCCGGGCGGGCCTCTTAAACGGCCCTCAAACGCCCGGGTTGACCGGCACCCCCCATATCCATCCCAAATATGGGGCAGATATGGGGCGCATGGGCGCGCCCAGGACACCAGCCACGTCGGACCCGACAGCCCGATCCTACTCCTAGTTGCACCAAATTCACCAAACCCTTCCTCCTCCTCCAGTCGCCCTCCAACCATTCCCGCGCCCGGACCCTCGCCGGCCTCCACCCTTGCTCCCAATCCTCACCTCCAGTCCTGATCCACCACCGGAGATGTCGTCCAGCCCAAGCCACACCACTGCGACGGAGATGCATTCCGCCTCGTCTGTGGGAGGCGTGGTGTCGGCGGCGGCGACTTCAAGGCAGAGAATGTCGCCCGCAAGTTGCGGTGACGCCGACAGCGAGAGAGGGAGGCGGCAGCATCGCAGGGAGGTTCGAACATGGTGGAGCAGCTGTCTCCTTTTCCTCGCCCGGATCCCCGCACCCCTTCCCTCTGAGCGCCTACGGGGATTACGTTGTCCGCCCCCTTTGGGACATAAGATGATCCAAGCGCCGACTGGTCCATTCCGGAGAGTTTTCTGCCCACGCAGATGTCGGCGGTTGACGTGTGTGACTCGCTGCAGCTTGTTCGGGCGTGGATGAGCACGGGCTCCGACAGTGCCCGGGCTACCCTCAACATGTTCGACGGAATGACCGAACAAGAGTCGGTACGTTTTCTTTACTCTTGCCCGATCGTATTTTAGCATAAACCACTAGTTCATTTGCTCATGATGAATGCTTGCAAATTTGAATCATGTAGGAGGCGGTCTTGTCGAACATGATCAATGACAATGAAGAACCGACCGAAATGGAGTATGAATTGGAGGCCACCAGCGCATTTGTAGTTGGGACAACATTCGATCCCAATTCGAGCAAGAAGAAGAAAAAGACCAAGACGCCGTAGGCAAGAGGTCCGGCATTCTCAAGGTTTTAGGACATCTAGTTGGTCAAAGCTTGGTTGGCTACAACAATGGATCCAATACGCGACACCGAGCAAAAGGGGAACACCTATTGGATGAAGATTTGGAAGGAGTATCACGAGCAAAAGGAGTATGTGGATCCTCATCCTATCGGGACCACTCGCAATGTGGCATCTCTCCAACATTGTTGGGGGATCATTCAAGGGGAAGTGAACAAGTACATCGGCTACTACTCACTAGTGACCAAACACTCTCAAAGTGGGTTGGGAATCACAACTCACGTAAGCTCGATTGCCTCATCTTGTCGTCTATTGCATATGCTTCTTGTGTTTGCATTCTTGTGCTCATGCATATGTTGTTTGCTAGAGGCTGTGGCAGCCACTATGTATCACGAGTTGGAGAAGAAGCCATTTGCTTTTAGCCATTGTTGGGTATATTAAATGGCAAAGTGGAACCAAGTTGTGGCCGACCTCAAGTCCGGCAAGAAGAGGAATGATGGCTGAAGCTCCAACCAATCAATTGGGTTGGACGATGAAGAGGACAATGTTGTCGTGGAGAATGGAAAAGCCATCGTGCCAAAGGACAACCGCCAAGTCATGGGAAACAAGTGGGAGAAGGCACGTGCCGCCCGTGATGCCGCGGCTACCAAAATATCGTCAACATGGACATGCATTTTTTCTGTGAGGGAGAGCAAGAAGGAGGAGAGGTACAAGCTCATGTTGGATGCGCAAAAGGAAAGGATGGAATGGGGCCGGAAGAAGGCGAACAAGAAGTTGGAAATTCAGAGGGAGAAGATCGAGTTGGAGAAGCAAGAAACGACGATCAAATGGGAGATCGAGAAGGCCAAGACATTTGGCGACATAGAGCTTGAGAAGGAGAGATTGCAATTCGCACGGGATACGGATGCAAGGATCATGTTGGCAGACGAGACCCTCTATGATGAGCATTTAAAGAAGTGGCTTGTGGACAAGAAGATGTAGATCAAAGACCGTAGGAAGTACGAGGCGGCGAGGGCGGCTACGGCCTGGATGTAGGCGGAGGAGGCAGCCCGAATGCAAGCGGAGCAGGCAGCCCGGATGCAGCCAGAGCAGGCAGCCCGGATTCATGCGGAGCAGCACGACCATGACGCATTCCGCTCGGAGCACGCGCCCAGACAGTGATCCGAGGTCATCCGTCACGCTCGGACATTGATTTCATTTTGCTATGTCCGGTTTGTTGAACTATGATTTGCTTTGCTTTGTTTAGAACTTGGGCATTCGAACAGTTTGTATTGTATGATCGACATGCATGTATTGCATGGATTTGAGGATCAGAATTTGTAGTATGTGGATGTGCAGCGCAACATTTGAGGGTGTCCAGTCAGTGCATGCGGACGTGTCCGCGGGCGTTTGAGGGGCTGGATTTGCAAGTCCGACTGTAGATGCTCTTTGGTGCCGCCGCCACCAAAGTGTGCCCTTGCCGCCGCCGCCGCTCATCTGCCTCTGATCTCCATGCTTTGCCCTTCACGATGTGATTCATGCTATGAGGCAGCGACACAACCTACTTCATTGCTTCATCCATAGCAGGTTAACACATCATACTATACTAATCTCTCTCAATTCTCGTCTCTTGTATCAGTGTTCAAATCACACATCATATTTTATTTGTTTTGTTTTGTAATTCGAGATGTTATCAAGAATTCATGTCTTGTATGTTCAAACTATACATCAGATTTTATTTCTTTTGTTTTGTGATTTGAGATGCTATCAAGAATCCAAATCTTGTATGTGTCCTAGAAATGCTCATGATGCAAATTATGTTGTACGAGTTCCTATTTGTGATGCAAAACATTCCTATGTTGACCTATACAATAATTCTGAAATTGAAATTCCTCAGCAATGAAGAGGAAAGGCGTTGTCAAACACCATCAAAATTAATTTGTTTTTCAAGCCGGTTACTTCTAAAATTATAATTTCTCAACTATGAAGAGAAAAAACGCTACCAAACACTATTAACATTAATTCATTTTCTAAATCGGTTACTTTGTATTGTTGACATACTGAAATTCTTTATAAATATCTTTTGTATTGGATTTTTCTATGTACTACCCCGTTCGGAATTATGTA
>NC_057801.1:643632610-643715516 GCF_018294505.1 Triticum aestivum
CTGTGCAAGTTGCCACGAGAAGGGCACACACAAAAACCGTACGCACCCGGGCCGATCGATCCTGTGCTGCTCGCCTGTTCCATCGTCGGCTCGTCCCAGCATGGCCACACAACCCACGAACGGTCGTCTCCCCGCGCTCTATCTTCTCCGGCGCCACGTTGGCCCCCGGCTTATCTGGTCCAGTCGTGCGTCCGCCGCCTGTGATCCATTCCTCCCAAATCCTCGAGCCACGCCGCAACGTAATAACGTAGAACAGCTTCCGAAATCTTAAGCTCCGTAAGCCCCCCTCCTCGTCAGCGCCGGCCGGATTACACACCGGCATCCAACCAGCAGCAATGGAGACCGTCGCGGCTGCCGGCTACGCCCGCGGGGCCGCCACGCGCTCCCCGGCGTGCTGCGCCGCCATGTCCTTCTCGCAGTCCTACAGGCCCAAGGTGCGCAAGAGCTACATACACATGCTGCACGCGCCAAACAGTCGTCCTCCTTTTTCCTGATGCCTGACGGGTAATGTGGCGGCAGGCTGCCAGGCCGGCGACCTCGTTCTACGGCGAGTCGCTGCGGGCGAACACGGCGAGGACGTCGTTCCCGGCGGGGAGGCAGTCCAAGGCGGCGAGCCGGGCGGCGCTCACCACCCGGTGCGCGATCGGCGACAGCCTGGTGCGTGCCGTGCATCCATCACCAGTATACATGCTCTAGTCCCCTGCGCGTCGCCGGTGTCACGTGAGGCTTACGGTGTCTGTGCATATTTTGGGGGTTTTTGTGTGGTGACAGGAGGAGTTCTTGACCAAGGCGACGCCGGACAAGAACCTCATCAGGCTGCTGATCTGCATGGGGGAGGCGATGAGGACGATCGCCTTCAAGGTCAGGACGGCGTCCTGCGGCGGCACGGCCTGCGTCAACTCCTTCGGCGACGAGCAGCTCGCCGTCGACATGCTCGCCGACAAGCTCCTCTTCGAGGTGAGACGACCAAGAGCCAGCGCTTTCCATCCACGCACGCGTGCTGCACGCCTCGTCCCGTCACGGTTCCTCACCTCGCTTGTATATATGCAGGCGTTGGAGTACTCCCATGTCTGCAAGTACGCGTGCTCTGAGGAAGTCCCCGAGCTGCAGGACATGGGTGGCCCGGTCGAAGGTACTTACATAACCACACATCCATCTTGTCACGATAAACAATCAGCCAGGAATCAAAGCCCAAATCTCGATATGATGGTTAAGGAGGAAGACGATCACCTTATGTTTTAACCATGTTCTTAACACAGCGCGTGCCATTCCTATTCCTGAATATATAGTGGTACTGTAGTGTACTGGACAGAGTTCAGTGCCACACCACACCAGCAACACCACTGCTAGTCTGCTACTGAACAAAACACATGTCCCCTTTGTCACCTTCAGAGCACTATAGCAGTGGAACAACATATATCTGTACATGTTTGTAACCATGGTGTCCTCTTGGATTCTACTCATACGAACCATCCACTCACCAGCAGCTGCATGTACTGTAGCTACGTAGCTCATTTTAGCTGGCGTTTACGAGATGCAGAAATTTTGGCATTCTGAATTCTGATCGGCTCGGGTTTTCCGTCGCGTCTTACAGGTGGATTCAGTGTGGCGTTCGACCCCCTTGATGGTTCCAGCATTGTGGACACCAACTTCACCGTCGGAACCATCTTCGGTGTCTGGCCCGGCGATAAGCTGACGGGCGTCACCGGCGGTGACCAAGTTGCTGCTGCCATGGGCATCTACGGCCCTCGCACCACTTTCGTTGTTGCCCTCAAGGACTGCCCTGGGACGCACGAATTCCTTCTTCTCGACGAAGGTTCACTTTAGTTCCGAATCAAGTATTCAGTCCAACTTCTGTACACATGTAATGAATGGTATTGATCGAAGGTGTACAAATGCTGCAGGTAAATGGCAGCATGTCAAGGACACTACAACCATTGGAGAAGGGAAGATGTTCTCCCCTGGTAACTTGAGGGCCACATTTGATAACCCTGATTACGACAAGGTACAGTCACTGTTTGGTTTGTTGCTTCTCTGCACACCTCTAAATTGATGTGGGAGCAGTTCTAATCAGAATCTAACAAGTGGGAAATGTCCCTTTGCAGCTTGTCAACTACTATGTGAAGGAGAAGTACACGCTGCGTTACACCGGAGGCATGGTCCCTGATGTCAACCAGGTACATATATCAACAACTCTCTTCAGTTATTATTACTAGTCACATTGCTTGCTCGCATCCTTAGAAGTTACAAGCCACCAACGCTGCCCTGAAAACATATGTACAGTAAGATGAACAGAAAGATCACCTGCATGGAACACTGAGGCCTTCTTTGGTTCATAGGGTTAAAAAACATAGGAAATGAGATGATATGCATCTCAAATCCTATGAATAGGAAGAGAAAAATACATGTCTTTTGCTTCACATCATATGATTTCTTGAGTCTAAACTAATGTTTATTTTCCTGTGAAATTTGAAGGATAGGAAGATTCCTCCATAAGAATACAATTTTGTTCCTACAAACCGAAGGACTCTAAAGGATATTTTTTTTCTATAGAAATCCTATATCAAGTGAAATTCCTACAAAATTCCTCCAAACCAAAACCAAAGGAGGACTGAAATGCCATGTCAGTGGTTCTTCAGTACGGGCGATATATCTCATCGATGATCAGGGCTAGCCCCTGTTCAGTCCAACTCCAACATTGAACAACGTGATGATCATCTGTCATGTCAGTTCCACTCCTACACCTTTGGCCACGCAGAGAGACAATCTTCCAGTCGAGGCAACGCAACTTTCTGAATTTGGCTGGGTGCTCCCGGTGAGTGCCACGAACTGTTGTTCCACCGCGCGCCCATGCGGTCGACCATCGAGCCTGTACCAGCGTCTGCTTTAAGCAAGGCCATGCTGTCGATCGACCGGCATGGCGCGTACTAGTGCACCAACCTTGCTTTGCTTCTGTGAACTCCCTACGTACACTCCATTGCATGTAGAGATCGAATTCTTTCATTTTAGCAGCGTCTGCACGCGTGAGAATAAATGGATGTTTGATGGTGCATGCAGATCATCGTGAAGGAGAAGGGCATCTTCACGAACGTGACGTCCCCGACGGCCAAGGCGAAGCTGCGGCTGCTGTTCGAGGTGGCGCCGCTGGGGTTCTTGATAGAGAAGGCCGGCGGGCACAGCAGCGACGGCAAGCAGTCGGTGCTGGACAAGGTGATCTCCGTCCTGGACGAGCGGACCCAGGTGGCCTACGGCTCCAAGAACGAGATAATCCGCTTCGAGGAGACCCTCTACGGCTCCTCCAGACTCGCCGCCAGCGCCACCGTCGGCGCCACCGCCTGATAATCGATCCATCTTCTTTTTTTACGCTTTTTTCAACCTGAAAAACAAGATGTCCGTTATAGAGTTCGTCTGAAGCATGTTGTTGTCTTGTGACGATGCGAACTGGTAATGCAGCGGGCAGACGGGCTTGCTTACGTCTGCCGCCCTTGTCTCCACTGCGAGGTGATTGTCGGACACCGTTGTGCGCTTGTGCATGGCATTGGCAACACTTGTGTCATCAGATGTCTGCGTGTCTCTAACCTAAGCAGGCAACGTGATCTCCGATCTCTGCACCTTTGCTCCTCTCACTCTCTCACAGGACTGTTGTGCAACAGTCCCGATGTTTCCACGAGCTACTACGTGCCAGGCCGCATGCAACAGTCCACGGTATGGGGTGCAACAGAGGAGCAGCGCGCGCCATAAACATTCTGTTGCCTGAGACTGAGAAAGCAGTTTGTCTGAAACCCGCCCGCCCCGACCAACCGCGCAGATCGATCCCTGCAGTCCCCGACTCCACAAATCCTGGCCGCCGATCCTCTCGGTACGTACCACCGCGGCTGTCCATTCTTTTAATCCCTTTCGGGTACCGCGGTACACTACAGTGGGATGCATGATGTGACGCAAGGCTCTGCACGTCGCATGGCATGCAGCCACACGGGCCTGGCCGTGTGCGGGCAGCCGGGCACTGTGGCGGCCGGCGGCAG
Source organism: Triticum aestivum (assembly GCF_018294505.1). Taxonomy (NCBI): domain Eukaryota; kingdom Viridiplantae; phylum Streptophyta; class Magnoliopsida; order Poales; family Poaceae; genus Triticum; species Triticum aestivum. The sequence goes on from NC_057801.1 coordinate 643,636,633, forward strand.
CAGCAGTGCTCCGTAATTCATTTGATCGAGACTTCATTAAAGAATGGTCCAAGTCCGTCCAAGTCGAGCGCGGTGAAAAGGAGACCGCCAGGACGCAAGGAGGAAACTTGGATGGCATGTGATCGCTGATTGCGCAATCGAGCGGTGGAGTACATGCATGTTTGCTTGCGGGTGCAGGCCGTGCATGGCCAGAGCGTGCCGCCAGCCGTGGCAGCAGGGTGGCGTCTAGTGCACGTAGGAATATGGCGCGCCTCCATCTCTGGCCTGGCCTGACCGTGACCGGCGTCGCATAGCTCCATCGATGCAACCGACGCAATGCCCCAAGCTATTAGCTACTCCTACTAGTGTACGTACTGCATCGACCGGAAACATGCAAAGCTCGTCCCAGCAGGGGACGATGGACGTGACGGCCCGCCGTCGGAGTCACCCTGTCATGGAAAAAGGAGGAGGCGGTAGGAGCAGGGGGAGACCGCGGTACCACGCTAGCAAACGTCCGGCTGCACAGTCGTCAATATTCGATCTTGGCCATGCCGGAGTTTGTTTCCTCGGCGTCTCGAGACATCGGGTACCGCGGCGCCAGTGCCCGTCCTCCCGGCGACGCGACGGGTGCCGCCGATTGGCCGTGCTTTTTTGACTTCAGGCCTTAGGCCAACTCCACCGCGCGACCCTATCCCGTCCGGCCCCGTTCGTTTGAAGTAAAATGAACAAATTGATCGGCCCAGCGCGCGATGGCCGAACCCATTCTGTCCGTTTTGTGTCCGGACCGATCCATTTCGAGCGCAAACATACGCCGGTTTTGGGTCGTGGCGAACAGCAAACGGGCACGTGCTCGTCCGCGTCGGGGCCGCGTGGCAGACGGCCACCTACCTCCCACCCGCCAACATCAATGTGCACGGGCGGCCGGGCCTGCCTGTCATCCGCACAGAGAAATGTCGCGGTCGTTCTTAAATGCAAAAGCCGTGGACCAGTCATCGTCCACACTTTCCACTCCACCCCGCGGCCTCCTCAAAACCCGACACTCCCAAACCCTAGCCTCGAACTCGTTGGTCGGCCGCCTCACAGTCATGGTCCCGTGGAACTACGGCCGCAAGGGGAAGCACGACCACGAGGCTGGCTCCTCGTCGAGACGCCGCCGCGGCTCCGTGAAAAAGGAGGCCGCATCGCCCCCGCGCCGGGCCCCTGCGCCTGCCCCCTTCACCATCGCCCCCAGGCCCGCCGGCGAGCGCGAATGACAGTACCTCAGCGACGATGTGTGCCGGTGCTACTGGGAGACGAGGACGCCGGTCCCGTGGAGCGACGTCCACCTCCCCAACAATTGGCACCTCTCCGTCGACCGGGCCCCGATTCCGCCGGTGCCGAAGAGCGGCCATGCGCACCGCGATGAGATCGCCGCCGCCGCCGCGTGCTCCCCGACGACCTCTACTTCGACGATAGGTATGCCCCCCGATTCCAGCCTCTGGGACACCTGGCTCCAGGACGAGCACGACACGCATCGCGCGTCCTACTTCGCTGGCACAATGTCGGGGCCGCGGCGGCCACGCCGGGAGGTGCGCGGGCGTACACAGGTGCGCGGCCTCACGCCCACGCTGTCGCCTTCCCCGTCTCCATCACTACCTCCACCTCCTCGCATGACAGCGGAGGAGGAGGCCCGGCTCATGCAGCGTGTCATGGAGGACTCCATGAACACGCATCATGAGCGCCAATGGTCGGGCCTAGAGGAGACGATAGCCCTCTCTGCGGCCGGCGACGTCGCCATCCCCGAGCTGGATATGGTGGCGGCGGAGGAAGCGATGGAGGACGCGCTGGTGGTCGCGTTCCACCTGGATCTGGTGGGCCAGCAGTGGAGCTGGTCGTGCACGGCTCTAGAGATGGCCGACGCCGTGGAGGGGCGTGAACTCGTGCTTCACGCCGCCGCGGTCACCGGAGCGGGAGGCCTCGCCACGGGAGGAGGTGGTGCAGGCACCTCCGGCCTTCCAGCCCGCCCCCGTGTACCACGCGCCGCCGTCCCACCTCTGGACGCCGCCGACCTACGTCGACCTCGTTAGTGACGACGACGACACCGACGGCCACTGAAGACGGCGACGGCCACGACATCGATGGGCGCGGCAAGAGCGCGCGGGCGGAGTTTTCTATTTTGTTTTTATGTTAATTATGGCACTAGGCCGTTAAGTGAACTGTTAAACTGGGCCGTTTTGTGGCCATGACCCCTAACTAATGTTTTATGTTTTTTTAACTGCGTTTATTTACTTTTTTAGTCATTTTATTTATGTTTTTCTGTTTTTTTAATCACGTCCAACGCGGACATGATTTGGGGCGTGGTCGTGCGGTGGGCGCACCCACGACCCAACGGACAAGAGCGGACACGGGCGAACCCATTGCCGCCCCAAACGGACAAAATCCGGCCAAACCGGACGTCCGCTTGGGGTCGTGTGGTGGAGTTGGCCTTAGTGGCTTTTGTCGCCGCCTGCCACCGCTCGCGCGCGTCCGCCATGCTGTGCTACTAGTTCTTGGTTAGGCCAACTCTAGCGCGCGACCCCATTCTGTGCTGGTGCGTCCGTTTGAGGTAGAACGGACGAATAGCGCGGCCCAACGCGCGGCCCCAAACGGACAAATGTCCTGATTTTGTCTGTTTTCCACCGATTCCTGGTCCAAACTTGTGCCGAGTTTGGGGTGAAACGGACATCGCGCGGACGGGCTCGACGCACGCCCTTGTCTTCCCGTGGCCCGTCTGTCGGGGTCACTAGCATTCCATTCGCTTCCAAAGCATCCATCCGCTCTCCCCCGTCGCCGGCGCCGGCACTATTCTCCGGCAGCCTCTTCACTGCTCACCCCCGGCCGTCCATACCAGAGCACATCTCGACATGGCTGCCACCACGCCCATGCTTTCGTAGGAGTTCTGGCCATCGCTTGGAGGAGATTTGGCTGTCGCTGTCGTTGCCGGTGGATGAGGGGATACGACCGCTGGCGACATTTATGGACCACCGCGACCACGGCAACTCCCAACGAGTGCTCCAGAGCGGCCAGTAGCCGGCCGCCAACCACCCCTACTGCATCGAGGTGATCATCGCAACCTCTTTGCCATCACGACCGCAAGGTGTTTGACACTTTGCCCACAAAGGTATGGATAGTGGAGATGAATTTTTCTTCCACCACTTCATTTATTCATCGGACAATTCGTCCTCGGATGATGAAGATCTTGTGGTGGCTGCATGATAACCCACAAGTATAGGGGATCGCAACAGTTTTCGAGTGTAGAGTATTCAACCCAAATTTATTGATTCAACACAAGAGGAGCCAAAGCATATTCTCAAGTATTAGCAGTTGAGTTGTCAATTCAATCACACCTGGATAACTTAGTATCTGCAGCAAAGTATTTAGTAGCAAAGTAGTATGATAGTAATGGTAACAGTGATAAAAGTAAAGATAACAGTATTGTAGTGATTGTAATAGCAGCAACGGAAAAGTAAATAAGCAAAGCACAATATGTGAAAAGCTCGTAGGCATTGGATCAGTAATGGATAATTAAGTCGGATGCGATTCCTCATGTAATAGTTATTACATAGGGTGACACAGAACTAGCTCCAATTCATCAGTGTAATGTAGGCATGTATTCCGAATATAGTCATACGTGCTTATGGAAAAGAACTTGCATGACATCTTTTGTCCTACCCTTCCGTGGCAGTGAGGGTCCTAATAGAAACTAAGGGATATTAAGGCCTCCTTTTAATAGAGTACCGGACCAAAGCATTAACACATAGTGAATACATGAACTCCTCAAACTACGATCATCACCGAGAAGTATCCTGATTATTGTCACTTCGGGGTTGTCGGATCATAACACATAATAGGTGACTATAGACTTGCAAGATAGGATCAAGAGCTCACATATATTCATGAAAACATAATAGGTTAATATCTGAAATCATGGCACTCAGGCCTAGTGACAAGCATTAAGCATAGCAAAGTCATAGCAACATCAATCTCAGAACATAATGGATACTAGGGATCAAACCCTAACAAAACTAACTTGATTACATGGTAAATCTCATCCAACCCATCACCGTCCAGCAAGCCTACGATGGAATTACTCACGCACGGCGGTGAGCATCATGAAATTGGTGATGGAGGATGGTTGATGATGACGACGGCAATGAATCCCCCTCTCCGGAGCCCCGAACGGACTCCGGATTAGCCCTCCCGAGAGAGATTATGGCTTGGCGGCGGCTCCGTATCGCAAAACGCAATGAAACTTTCTCTCTGATTTTTTTCTCCGTGAAACAGAATATATAGAGTTCGAGTTGAGGTCGGTGGAGCATCAGGGGGCCCACGAGACAGGGTGGCGCGCCCAGGGGGAGGGGGCGCGCCCCCACCCTCGTGGACAGGGTGTGAGCCCCTGGCCTTGATTCTTTCACCAATATTTTTTATATTTTCCAAAAGTTATCTCCCTAGATTTTCAGGTCATTCTGAGAACTTTTGTTTTCTGCACAATAAACAATACCATGGCAGTTCTGCTGAAAACAGCGTCAGTCCGGGTTAGTTTCATTCAAATCATGCAAGTTAGAGTCCAAAACAAGGGCAAAATTGTTTGGAAAAGTAGATGTGTTGGAGACGTATCAACTGCCCCAAGCTTAAACCTTTGCTTGTCCTCAAGCAATTCAGTTGATAAACTGAAAGTGATAAAAAAAAAATTTTACAAACTCTGTTTGTTCTTGTTGTTGTAAATATGTAAAGCAAGCATTCAAGTTTTCAGCAAAGATTATGAACTAACCACATTCACAATAACACTTAGGTCTCATATTTACTCATATCTATGGCTTAATCAACTAGCGAGCAATAATAATAAAAATCGGATGACAACACTTTCTCAAAACAATCATAATGTGATATAACAAGATGGTATCTCGCTAGCCCTTTATGAGACCGCAAAACATAAATGCAGAGCACCTTTAAAGATCAAGGACTGACTAAACATTGTAATTCATGGTAAAAGAGATCCAGTCAAGTCATACCCAATATAAACTAATAGTAATGCATGCAAATGACATCGTGCTCTCTAGCGGGTGCTTTTTAATAAGAAGGTGATGACTCAACATTAAAGTAAATAGATAGGCCCTTCACAGAGGGAAGCAGGGATTTGTAGAGGTGCCAGAGCTCGATTTTAAAATAGAGATGAATAACATTTTGAGCGGTATACTTTCACTGTCAACATAACAACTATGAGATCTCGATATCTTCCATGCTACATACATTATAGGCGGTTCCCAAACAGAATTTTAAAGTTTATACTCCCCCTTCACCAACAATCATCAATCCATGGCTTGCTCAAAACAATGAGTGCCTCCAACTAGCAACAGTCCTGGGGGAGTTTTTGTTTAATTATTTCGATTTTCTTTGATCTTTTTGATCATGGGACTGGGCATCCCGATTACCGGCCATTTTCTCGTGAATGAGGAGCGGAGTCCACTCCCCTTGAGAATAACCCACCTACATGGAAGATACAGACAGCCCTAGTTGAAACATGAGCTGCTCGAGCATACAAAACAGAATTTCATTTGAAGGTTTGGAGTTTGGCACATACAAATTTACTTGGAACGACAGGTAAATACCGCATATAGGAAGGTATGGTGGACTCATATGGAATAACTTTGGGGTTTATGGAGTTTGGATGCACAAGCAGTATTCCCGCTTTGTACAGGTGAAGGTTAGCAAAAGACTGAGAAGCGACCAACTGAGAGAGCGACAACAGTCATGAACATGCATTAAAATTAATCAACACCGAGTGGAAGCATGAGCAGGATATAATCCACCATGAACATAAATATCGTGAAGGCTATGTTGATTTTTGTTTCAACTACATGCGTGAACATGTGCCAAGTTGAGTCCAATTCATTCAAAGGAGGATACCACCCTATCATACCACATCACAACCATTTTAATAGCATGTTGGCACGAAGGTAAACCATTATAACTCATAGCTAATTAAGCATGGTATAAGCAACTATAATCTCTAATTGTCATTGCAAACATGTTTATTTATAATAGGCTGAATCAGGAACGATTGGCTAATCATATTTACAAAAACAAGAGAGGTCGAGTTCATACCAGCTCCTCTTATCCCAATCATTTCATCATATATCGTCATTATTGCCTTTCACTTGCATGACCAAACAGTGTGTATAGTAATAATAGTGCACGTGCATTAGACTATGCTGGAATCTGCAAGCATCCAATTCAAGGGAGAAGACAAGGTAATATGGGCTCTTCGTTAAATCAACAATGATGCATATGAGAGCCACTAAACATTTTCATTATGGACTTCTACTCTTGACCCCCAAAGGAAAGAAAGGAAATAAAACTATTTACACGGGAAAGCTCCCAACAAGCAAAAGAAGAACGAGAAATCTTTTTGGGGTTTCTTTTAATTATTACTACTACAGGCATGGAAATTAAACTAACTAATTTTTTTGGGTTTTCTTTAAGGTTTATCAAACACACAAGAAGAAAACTAGAAAAAGAAATTAAACTAGCATGGATGGTACAATGAAAGAGTATGAGCACCGACACTAGAATGAGTGTGTGAACATGAATGTAAAGTCGGTGAGGAATACGTACTCCCCCAAGCTTGGGCTTTTGGCCTAAGTTGGTATATGCCCAAGGATCGCGGCTACTCTCCCCGGTGTACTGAGGAGTGCCTGAAGGAAATATGCCCTAGAGGCAATAATAAAGTTATTATTTATTTCCTTATATCATGATAAATGTTTATTATTCATGCTAGAATTGTATTAACCGAAAACATGATACATGTGTGAATACATAGACAAACATATAGTCACTAGTATGCCTCTACTTGACTAGCTCATTAATCAAAGATGGTTTTGTTTCCTAACCATAGACATGTGTTGTCATTTGATTAATGAGGTCACATCATTAGGAGAATGATGTGATTGACATGACCCATTCCGTTAGCCTAGCACTTGATCGTTTAGTATATTGCTATTGCTTTCTTCATGACTTATACATGTTCCTGTAACTATGAGAATTATGCAACTCCCGTTTACCGGAGGAACACTTTGGGTACTACCAAATGTCACAACGTAACTGGGTGATTATAAAGGAGTACTACAGGTGTCTCCGAAGGTACATGTTGAGTTGGCGTATTTCGAGATTAGGTTTTGTCACTCCGATTGTCGGAGAGGTATCTCTGGGCCCTCTCGGTAATGCACATCATTATAAGCCTTGCAAGCAATGTGACCAAATGAGTTGGTTACGGGATGATGCATTACGGAACGAGTAAAGAGACTTGCCGGTAACAAGATTGAACTAGGTATTGGATACCGACGATAGAATCTCGGGCAAGTAACATACCGATGACAAAGGGAACAACGTATATTGTTATGCGGTTTGACCGATAAAGATCTTCGTAGAATATGTAGGAGCCAATATGAGCATCCAGGTTCCGCTATTGGTTATTGACCAAGAATAGTTCTAGGTCATGTCTACATAGTTCTCGAACCCGTAGGGTCCGCACGCTTAAGGTTTCGATGACAGTTATATTATGAGTTTATGAGTTTTGATGTACCGAAGGAGTTCGGAGTCCCGGATGAGATCAGGGACATGACGAGGAGTCTCGAAATGGTCGAGACGTAAAGATCGATATATTGGACGACTATATTCGGAGTTCGGAAAGGTTCCGAGTGATTCGGGTATTTTTCGGAGTACCGGAGAGTTACGGGAATTCGCCGGGGAGTATATGGGCCTTATTGGGCCATACGGGAATAGAGGAGAGAGGCCGAAAGGAAGGAGGCACGCAGCCCCCCTCTGGTCCGAATTGGACAAGGGGTGTGGCCCCCTTTTCCTTCCTCCTCTCTCCCTCTTTCCCCCTTCTCCTACTCCAACAAGGAAGGAGGGAGTCCTACTCCCGGTGGGAGTAGGACTCCCCTTGGCGCGCCCCTACTAGGCCAGCCGCCCCCTCCCCCTTGCTCCTTTATATACGGGGGCAGGGGGCACCTCTAGGCACAACAACAATTGATCCCTTGGATCTCTTAGCCGTGTGCGGTGCCCCCCTCCACCACAATCCACCTCGATAATATCGTAACGGTGCTTAGGCGAAGCCTTGCGTCGGTAGTACATCAAGATCGTCACCACGCCGTCGTGCTGACGGAACTCTCCCTCGACACTCGGCTGGATCGGAGTTCGAGGGACGTTATCGAGCTGAACGTGTGCTAGAACTCGGAGGTGCCGTAGTTTCGGTGCTTGATCGGTCGGGCCGTGAAGACGTACGACTACATCAACCGCGTTGTTCTAACGCTTCCGCTTTCGGTCTACAAGGGTACGTGGACACACTCTCCCCTCTCGTTGCTATGCCATCACCATGATCTTGCGTGTACGTAGGAATTTTTTTGAAATTACTACGTTCCCCAACAGTGGCATCCGAGCCTAGGTTTTATGCGTTGATGTTATATGCACGAGTAGAACACAAGTGAGTTGTGGGCGATACAAGTCATACTGCTTACCAGCATGTCATACTTTGGTTCGGCGGTATTGTGAGATGAAGCGGCCCGGACCGACGTTATGCGTACGCTTACGCGAGACTGGTTTCACCGTTGTGAGCACTCGTGCTTAAAGGTGGCTGGCGGGTGTCTGTCTCTCTCACTTTAGCTGAATTGAGTGTGGCTACGCCTGGTCCTTGCGAAGGTTAAAACAGCACCAACTTGACGAACTATCGTTGTGGTTTTTATGCGTAGGTAAGAACGGTTCTTGCTAAAGCCCGTAGCAGCCACGTAAAATTTGCAACAACAAAATAGAGGACGTCTAACTTGTTTTTGCAGGGCATGTTGTGATGTGATATGGTCAAGACGTGATGCTATATTTTATTGTATGAGATGATCATGTTTTGTAACTGAAGTTATCGGCAACTGGCCGGAGCCATATGGTTGTCGCTTTATTGTATGAAATGCAAACGCCCTGTAATTGCTTTACTTTATCTCTAAGTGGTAGCGATAGTCGTAGAAGCAATAGATGGCGTAACGACAACGATGCTACGATAGAGATCAAGGTGTCGCGCCGGTGACGATGGTGATCACGACGGTGTTTCGAAGATGGAGATCGCAAGCACAAGATGATGATGGCCATATCATATCACTTATATTGATTGCATGTGATGTTTATCCTTTATGCATCTTATCTTGCTTTGATTGACGGTAGCATTTTAAGATGATCTCTCGCTAATAATCAAGAAGTGTTCTCCCTGAGTATGCACCGTTGCGAAAGTTCTTCGTGCTGAGACACCACGTGATGATCGGGTGTGATAGGCTCTACGTTCAAATACAACGGGTGCAAAACAGTTGCACACGTGGAATACTCAAGTCATACTTGACGAGCCTAGCATATACAGATATGGCCTCGGAACACGGAGACCAAAAGGTCGAACATGAATCATATAGTAGATATGATCAACATAGTGATGTTCACCATTGAAACTACTCCATCTCACGTGATGATCGGACATGGTTTAGTTGATTTGGATCACGTGATCACTTAGATGACTAGAGAGATGTCTTTCTAAGTGGGAGTTCTTAAGTAATATAATTAATTGAACTTAAATTTATCATGAACTTAGTCCTGGTAGTATTTTGCAAATTATGCTGTAGATCAATAGCTTGCGTTGTTGCTTTCATATGTTTATTTTGATATGTTCCTAGAGAAAATTGTGTTGAAAGATGTTAGTAGCAATGATGCGGATTGGATCCGTGATCTGAGGTTTATCCTCATTGCTGCACAGAAGAATTATGTCCTTAATGCACCGCTAGGTGACAGACCTATTGCAGGAGCAGACGCAGACGTTATGAATGTTTGGCTAGCTCAATATGATGACTACTTGATAGTTTAGTGCACCATGCTTAACGGCTTAGAATCGGGACTTCGAAGACGTTTTGAACGTCATGGACCATATGAGATGTTCCAAGAGTTGAAGTTAATATTTCAAGCAAATACCTGAGTTGAGAGATATGAAGTCTCCAACAAGTTCTATAGCTAAAAGATGGAGGAGAATCGCTCAACTAGTGAGCATGTGCTCAGATTGTCTAGGTACTTCAATTGCTTGAATCAAGTGGGAGTTAATCTTCCAGATAATATAGTGATTGATAGAATTCTCTAGTCACCATCACTAAGTTACTAGAACATCGTGATGAACTATAGTATGCAAGGGATGACGAAAACAATTCGCGAGCTCTTCGTGATGCTGAAATCGACGAAGGTAGAAATCAAGAAAAGAGCATCAAGTGTTGATGATTGACAAGAACACTAGTTTCAAGAAAAGGGCAAAGGGATAGAAAGGGAACTTCAAGCAGAATGGCAAGCAAGTTGTCACTCCCATGAAGAAGCCCAAAGCTGAACCAAAGCCTGAAACTGAGTGCTTACATTGCAAAGGAAATGGTCACTGGAAGCGGAAATGCCCTGAATATTTGGTGGATAAGAAGGATGGAAAAGTGAACAAGGGTATATTTGATATACAGGTTATTGATGTGTGCCTTACTAGTGTTTATAGTAGCTCCTGAGTATTTGATACTTGTTCGGTTGCTAAGATTAGTAACTCGAAACAGGAGTTACAGAATAAACAGAGACTAGTTGAAGGGGAAGTGACGATGAGTGTTGGAAGTAGTTCCAAGATTGATATGATCATCATCGCACACTCCCTATACTTTCGGGATTAGTGTTAAACCTAAATAAATGTTATTTGGTATTTGCGTTGAGCATGAACATGATTTGATTGTGTTTACTGCGATACGGTTATTCATTTAAAGTTAGAGAATAATTGTTATTCTGTTTACATGAATAAAACCTTCGATGGTTATACACCCAATGAAAATAGTTTGTTGGATCTCGATCATAGTGATACACATATTCATAATACTGATGCCAAAAGATGCAAAGTTAATAATGATAGTGCAACTTATTTGTGGCACTGCCGTTTGGGTCATATCGGTGTAAATCTCATGAAGAAACTCCGTAAAGATGGATTTTCGGAATCACTTGGTTATGAATCATTTGATGCTTGCGGACCGTGCCTTTTGGGCAAGATGACTAAAACTCCGTTCTCCGGAACAATGGAACAAGCTACTGACTTATTGGAAATAATACATACCGATGTATGCGATCCAATGAGTGTTGATGCTCGTGGCAAGTATCGTTATTTTCTGACCTTCACAAGATGATTTGAGCAGATATGAGTATATCTACTTGATGAAACATAAGTCTGAAATAGTTGAAAGGTTCAAAGAATTTCAGAGTGAAGTGGAAAAATCATCATAACAAGAAAATAAAGTTTCTGCGATCTGATCGCGGAGACGAATGTTTGAGTTACTAGTTTGGTCATCAATTAAAACAATGTGGAATAGTTTCACAGCTCAAGCCACCTGGAACACCACAACGTTATGGTGTGTCCGAACGTCGTAATCGTACTTTACTAGATATGGTGTGATCTATGATGTCTCTTATCGGTTTTACCACTATTGTTTTGGGGTTGTGCATTAGAGACAGTTGCATTCACTTTAAATAGGGCACCATCGAAATCCGTTGAGATGACGCCTTATGAACTGTGGTTTGGCAAGAAACCAAAGTTGTCGTTTCTTAAATTTTGGGGCTGCGATGCTTATGTGAAAAAGTTTCAACCTGATAAGCTTGAACCCAAATCGGAGAAGTGCGTCTTCATAGAATATCCAAAGGTAACTATTGGGTACACCTTCTATCACAGATCCGAAGGCAAGTTATTCGTTGCTAATAATGGATCCTTTCTAAGAGAAGGAGTTTCTCTCGAAAGAAGTGAGTGGGAGGAAAGTAGAACTTGATGAGGTAATTGTACCTTCTCCCTTATTGGAAAGTAGTTCATCACAGAAATCAGTTCCAGTAATTCCTACACCAATTAGTGAGGAAGTTAATGATGATGATCATGAAACTTCAGATCAAGTTGCTACCAAACCTCGTAGGTCTTCCAGAGTAAGATCCGCACCAGAGTGGTATGGTAATCATGTTCTGGAAGTCATTTACTAGACCATGATGAACCTACGAACTATGAGGAAGCGATGATGAGCCCAGATTCCGCAAAATGGCTAGAGGCCATGAAATCTGAGATGGGATCCATGTATGAGAACAAAGTGTGGACTTTGGTGGACTTGCCCGATGATCGGCAAACCATAAAAATAAATGGATCTTCAAGAGGAAGACGGACGTTGATAGTAGTGTTACTATCTACAAAGCTCAACTTGTCGCAAAAGGGTTTTTGACAAGTTCAAGGTGTTGACTACAATGAGATTTTCTCAACTGTAGCGATGCTTAAGTCTGTCCGAATCATGTTAGCAATTGCCACATTTTATGAAATCTGGCAAATGGATGTCAAAACTGCATTCCTTTATAGTTTTCTTAAAGAAGAGTTGTATATGATGCAACTAGAAGGTTTTGTCAATCCTAAAGGTGCTAACAAAATGTGCAAGCATCTCGGAGTTGGAATATACGCTTTGATGAGTTGATCAAAGCATATGATTTTATACAGACTTTTTGAGAAGCCTGTATTTACAAGAAAGTGAGTGGGAGCTCTGTAGCATTTCTAATATTATATGTGGGTGACATATTGTTGATTGGAAATGATATAGAAATTCTGGATAGCATGAAAGGATACTTGAAAAAGAGTTTTTCAAAGCAAGACCTCGGTGAAGCTGCTTACACATTGAGCATCAAGATCTATATAGATATATCAAGACGCTTGATAAGATTTTTCAATGAGTACATACCTTGATAAATTTTTGAATAGTTCAAAATGGAACAGTCAAAGAAGGAGTTCTTGCCTGTGATGCAAAGGTGTGAAGTTGAGTAAGACTCAAGACCCGACCATGGCAGAAAATAGAAAAAGAATGAAAAGTCATTCCCTATGCCTCAGTCATAGGTTCTATAAAGTATGCTATGCTGTGAACCAGACCTATTGTATACCTTGCTCTGAGTTTGACAAAGGAATACAATTTTGATCTAGGAGTAGATCACTAGACAGCGGTCAAGAATATCCTTAGTGAGAACTAAGGAGATGTTTCTCGATTATGGAGGTGATAAAAGAGCCCATCGTAAAAGTTACAACGATGCAAGCTTTTACACCAATCCAGATGACTCTAAGTCTCAATCTGGATACATATTGAAAGTGGGAGCTATTAGCTAGAGTAGCTCCGTGCAGAGCATTGTGGACATAGAATATTTGCGAAATACATACTGCTCTAAATATGACAGACCCGTTGACTAAGCTTCTCTCACGAGCAAAACATGATCATACCTTAGTACTCTTTTGGGTGTTAATCACATAGCGATGTGAACTAGATTATTGACTCTAGTAAACCCTTTGGGTGTTGATCACATGACGATGTGAACTATGGGTATTAATCACATACAGATGTGAATATTGGTGTTGAATCACATGCTGATGTGAACTAGATTATTGACTCTAGTGCAAGTGGGAGACTGAAGGAAATATGCCCTAGAGGCAATAATAAAGTTATTATTTATTTCCTTATATCATGATAAATGTTTATTATTCATGCTAGAATTGTATTAACCGGAAACATGATACATGTGTGAATACATAGACAAACATATAGTCACTAGTATGCCTCTACTTGACTAGCTCATTAATCAAAGATGGTTTTGTTTCCTAACCATAGACATGTGTTGTCATTTGATTAATGAGGTCACATCATTAGGAGAATGATGTGATTGACATGACCCATTCCGTTAGCCTAGCACTTGATCATTTAGTATATTGCTATTGCTTTCTTCATGACTTATACATGTTCCTGTAACTATGAGAATTGTGCAACTCCCGTTTACCGGAGGAACACTTTGGGCACTACCAAACGTCACAACGTAACTGGGTGATTATAAAGGAGTACTATAGGTGTCTCCGAAGGTACATGTTGAGTTGGCGTATTTCGAGATTAGGTTTTGTCACTCCGATTGTCGGGGAGGTATCTTTGGGCCCTCTCGGTAATGCACATCATTATAAGCCTTGCAAGCAATGTGACCAAATGAATTGGTTACGGGATGATGCATTACGGAACGAGTAAAGAGACTTGCCGGTGACGAGATTGAACTAGGTATTGGATACCGACGATCGAATCTCGGGCAAGTAACATACCGATGACAAAGGGAACAACGTATATTGTTATGCGGTTTGACCGATAAAGATCTTCGTAGAATATGTAGGAGCCAATATGAGCATCCAGGTTCCGCTATTGGTTATTGACCAAGAATAGTTCTAGGTGAAGGAAATATGCCCTAGAGGTAATAATAAAGTTATTATTTATTTCCTTATAATCATGATAAATGTTTATTATTCATGCTAGAATTGTATTAATCGGAAACATAATACATGTGTGAATACATAGACAAACAAAGTGTCACTAGTATGCCTCTACTTGACTAGCTCGTTAATCAAAGATGGTTATGTTTCCTAACCATGAACAATGAGTTGTTATTTGATTAAAGAGGTCACATCATTAGTTGAATGATCTGATTGACATGACCCATTCCATTAGCTTAGCACACGATCGTTTAGTATGTTGCTATTGCTTTCTTCATGACTTATACATGTTCCTATGACTATGAGATTATGCAACTCCCGTTTGCCGGAGGAACACTTTGGGTGCTACCAAACGTCACAACGTAACTGGGTGATTATAAAGGAGCATTACAGGTGTCTCCAAAAGTAGATGTTGGGTTGGCGTATTTCGAGATTAGGATTTGTCACTCCGATTGTCGGAGAGGTATCTCTGGGCCCTCTCGGTAATACACATCACATAAGCCTTGCAAGCATTACAACTAATATGTTAGTTGTGAGATGATGTATTACGAAACGAGTAAAGAGACTTGCCGGTAACGAGATTGAACTAAGTATTGGATACCGACGATCGAATCTCGGGCAAGTAACATACCGATGACAAAGGGAACAACGTATGTTGTTATGCGGTCTGACCGATAAAGATCTTCTTAGAATATGTAGGAGCCAATATGGGCATCTAGGTCCCGCTATTGGTTATTGACCGGAGACGTGTCTCGGTCATGTCTACATTGTTCTCGAACCCGTAGGGTCCGCACGCTTAAGGTTTCGATGACAGTTATATTATGAGTTTATGAGTTTTGATGTACCGAAGGTTGTTCGGAGTCCCGGATGTGATCACGGACATGACGGGGAGTCTCGAAATGGTCGAGACGTAAAGATTGATATATTGGAAGCCTATGTTTGGACATCGGAAGTGTTCCGGGTGAAATCGGGATTTTACCGGAGTACCGGGAGGGTTACCGGAACCCCCCGGGAGCCATATGGGCCTTCATGGGCCTTAGTGGAAAGGAGAAAGGGGCAGCCCAAGGTGGCTGCGCCACTTCCCCCTCGCCTAGTCCTATTAGGACTAGGAGAAGGTGGCCGGCCCCCCTATCTCCCTTCCCCTCCGAGGAATCCTAGTTGGACTAGGATTGGGGGGAGGAATCCTACTCCCAGAGGGAGTAGGACTCTCCTGCGCCTCCCCTCCTTGGCCGGCCAGCCCTCCCCCTTGGCTCCTTTATATACGGAGGCAAGGGGCACCTCTAGACACACAAGTTGATCCACGTGATCTGTTCCTTAGCCGTGTGCGGTGCCCCCTGCCACCATATTCCTCGATAATACTGTAGCGGAGTTTAGGCGAAGCCCTGCTGCTGTAGTTCATCAAGATCGTCACCATGCCGTCGTGCTGACGGAACTCTTCCCCGACACTTTGCTGGATCGGAGTCCAGGGATCGTCATCGAGCTGAACGTGTGCTCAAACTCGGAGGTGCCGTAGTTTCGGTGCTTGATTGATTGGATCGTGAAGACGTACGACTACTTCCTCTACGTCGTGTCATCGCTTCCGCAGTCGGTTTGCGTTGGGTACGTAGACAATACTCTCCCCCTCGTTGCTATGCATCACATGATCTTGCGTGTGCGTAGGAATTTTTTTTGAAATTACTACGTTCCCCAACAGTGGCATCCGAGCCTAGGTTATTTATGTTGATGTTATATGCACGAGTAGAACACAAGTGAGTTGTGGACGATACAAGTCATACTGCCTACCAGCATGTCATACTTTGGTTCGGCGGTATTGTTGGACGAGACGACCCGGGCCAACCTTACGCGTACGCTTACGCGAGACCGGTTCCCTCGACGTGCTTTGCACATAGATGGCTTGCGGGCGACTGTCTCTCCAACTTTAGTTGAACCGAGTGTGGCTACGCCCGGTCCTTGCGAAGGTTAAAACGGAGTCTATTTGACAAACTATCATTGTGGTTTTGATGCGTAGGTGAGATTGGTTCTTACTTAAGCCCGTAGCAGCCACGTAAAACATGCAATAACAAAGTAGAGGACGTCTAACTTGTTTTTGCAGGGCATGTTGTGATGTGATATGGTCAAGGCATGATGCTGAATTTTATTGTATGAGATGATCATGTTTTGTAACCAAGTTATTGGCAACTGGCAGGAGCCATATGGTTGTCGCTTTATTGTATGCAATGCAATCGCGATGTAATACTTTACTTTATTACTAAACGGTAGTGATAGTCGTGGAAGCATAAGATTGGCGAGACGACAACGATGCTACGATGGAGATCAAGGTGTCGCGCCGGTGACGATGGTGATCATGACGGTGGTTCGGAGATGGGGATCACAAGCACAAGATGATGATGGCCATATCATATCACTTATATTGATTGCATGTGATGTTTATCTTTTTATGCATCTTATCTTGCTTTGATTGACGGTAGCATTATAAGATGATCTCTCACTAAATTGTCAAGAAGTGTTCTCCCTGAGTATGCACCGTTGCGAAAGTTCTTCGTGCTGAGACACCACGTGATGATCGGGTGTGATAGGCTCTACGTTCAAATACAACGGGTGCAAAGCAGTTGCACATGCGGAATACTCAGGTTATACTTGACGAGCCAAGCATATACAGATATGGCCTCGGAACACGGAGACCGAAAGGTCGAGCATGAATCATATAGTAGATATGATCAACATAATGATGTTCACCGATGAAACTACTCCATCTCACGTGATGATCGGACATGGTTTAGTTGATTTGGATCACGTGATCACTTAGAGGATTAGAGGGATGTCTATCTAAGTGGGAGTTCTTAAGTAATATGATTAATTGAACTAAATTTATCATGAACTTAGTACCTGATAGTATCTTGCTTATTTATGTTGGTTGTAGATAGATGGCTCGTGCTGTTGTTCCGTTGAATTTTAATGCGTTCCTTGAGAAAGCAAAGTTGAAAGATGATGGTAGCAATTACACGGACTGGGTCCGTAACTTGAGGATTATCCTCATTGCTGCACAGAAGAATTACGTCCTGGAAGCACCGCTGGGTGCCAGGCCTGCTGCTGGAGCAACACCAGATGTTATGAACGTCTGGCAGAGCAAAGCTGATGACTACTCGATAGTTCGGTGTGCCATGCTTTACGGCTTAGAATCAGGACTTCAACGACGTTTTGAACGTCATGGAGCATATGAGATGTTTCAGGAGTTGAAGTTAATATTTCAAGCAAATGCCCTAATTGAGAGATATGAAGTCTCCAATAAGTTCTATAGCTGCAAGATGGAGGAGAACAGTTCTGTCAGTGAGCATATACTCAAAATGTCTGGGTATAATAATCACTTGATTCAATTGGGAGTTAATCTTCCAGATGATTGCGTCATTGACAGAATTCTCCAATCACTGCCACCAAGCTACAAGAGCTTCGTGATGAACTATAATATGCAAGGGATGAACAAGACTATTCCCGAGCTCTTCGCAATGCTGAAAGCTGCGGAGGTAGAAATCAAAAAGGAGCATCAAGTGTTGATGGTAAACAAAACCACTAGTTTCAAGAAAAAGGGCAAAGGGAAGAAGAAGGGGAACTTCTAGAAGAACGGCAAACAAGTTGCTGCTCAAGAGAAGAAACCCAAGTCTGGACCTAAGCCTGAAACTGAGTGCTTCTACTGTAAGCAGACTGGTCACTGGAAGCGGAACTGCCCAAAGTATTTGGCGGATAAGAAGGATGGCAAGGTGAACAAAGGTATATGTGATATACATGTTATTGATGTGTACCTTGCTAATGCTCGCAGTAGCACCTGGGTATTTGATACTGGTTCTGTTGCTAATATTTGCAACTCGAAACAGGGGCTACGGATTAAGCGAAGATTGGCTAAGGACGAGGTGACGATGCGCGTGGGAAACGGTTCCAAAGTCGATGTGATCGCGGTCGGCACGCTACCTCTACATCTACCTTCGGGATTAATATTAGACCTAAATAATTGTTATTTGGTGCCAGCATTGAGCATGAACATTATATCTGGATCTTGTTTAATGCGAGACGGTTATTCATTTAAATCAGAGAATAATGGTTGTTCTATTTATATGAGTAATATCTTCTATGGTCATGCACCCTTGAAGAGTGGTCTATTTTTATTGAATCTCGATAGTAGTAATACACATATTCATAATGTTGAAGCCAAAAGATGCAGAGTTGATAATGAAAGTGCAACTTATTTGTGGCACTGTCTTTAGGTCATATCGGTGTAAAGCGCATGAAGAAACTCCATACTGATGGACTTTTAGAACCACTTGATTATGAATCACTTGGTACTTGCGAACCGTGCCTCATGGGCAAGATGACTAAAACACCGTTCTCCGGTACTATGGAGAGAGCAACAGATTTGTTGGAAATCATACATACCGATGTATGTGGTCCGATGAATATTGAGGCTCGTAGCGGATATTGTTATTTTCTCACCTTCACAGATGATTTGAGCAGATATGGATATATCTACTTAATGAAACATAAGTCTGAAACATTTGAAAAGTTCAAAGAATTTCAGAGTGAAGTTGAAAATCATCGTAACAAGAAAATAAAGTTTCTACGATCTGATCGCGGAGGAGAATATTTGAGTTACGAGTTTGGTGTACATTTGAAAAACTGTGGAATAGTTTCGCAACTCACGCCACCCGGAACACCACAGCGTAATGGTGTGTCTGAACGTCGTAATCGTACTTTACTAGATATGGTGCGATCTATGATGTCTCTTACTGATTTACCGCTATCATTTTGGGGATACGCTCTAGAGACGGCCGCATTCACGTTAAATAGGGCACCATCAAAATCCGTTGAGACGACGCCTTATGAACTGTGGTTTGGCAAGAAACCAAAGTTGTCGTTTCTGAAAGTTTGGGGTTGCGATGCTTATGTGAAAAAAGCTTCAACCTGATAAGCTCGAACCCAAATCGAAGAAATGTGTCTTCATAGGATATCCAAAGGAAACTATTGGATACACCTTCTATCACAGATCCGAAGGCAAGACTTTTGTTGCTAAATTCGGAAACTTTCTTGAGAAGGAGTTCTCTCGAAAGAAGTGAGTGGGAGGAAAGTAGAACTTGACGAGGTAACTATACCTGCTCCCTTATTGGAAAGTAGTACATCACAGAAAACTGTTTCTGCGACACTTACACCAATAAGTGAGGAAGTTAATGATAATGATCATGAAACTTCAGAACAAGATACTACTGAACCTCGTAGATCAACCAGAGTAAGATCCGCACCAGAGTGGTACGGTAATCCTGTTCTGGAAGTCATGCTACTAGATCATGATGAACCTACGAACTATGAAGAAGCGATGGTGAGCCCAGATTCCGCAAAGTGGCTTGAAGCCATGAAATCTGAGATGGGATCCATGTATGAGAACAAAGTATGGACTTTGGTTGACTTGCCTGATGATCGGCAAGCAATTGAGAATAAATGGATCTTCAAGAAGAAGATTGACGCTGATGGTAATGTTACTGTCTACAAAGCTCGACTTGTCGCGAAAGGTTTTCGACAAGTTCAAGGGGTTGACTACGATGAGACTTTCTCACCCGTAGCGATGCTTAAGTCAGTCCGAATCATGTTAGCGATTGCCGCATTTTATGATTATGAAATTTGGCAGATGGATGTCAAAACTGCATTCCTGAATGGATTTCTGGAAGAAGAGTTGTACATGATGCAACCGGAAGGTTTTGTCGATCCAAAGGGAGCTAACAAAGTGTGCAAGCTCCAGTGATCCATTTATGGATTGGTGCAAGCCTCTCGGAGTTGGAATAAACGTTTTGATAGTGTGATCAAAGCATTTGGTTTTATACAGACTTTCGGAGAAGCCTGTATTTACAAGAAAGTGAGTGGGAGCTCTGTAGCATTTTTGATATTATATGTGGATGACATATTACTGATTGGAAATGATATAGAATTTCTGGATAGCATAAAGGGATACTTGAATAAAAGTTTTTTAATGAAAGACCTCGGTGAAGCTGCTTACATATTAGGCATTAAGATCTATAGAGATAGATCAAGACGCTTAATTGGACTTTCACAAAGCACATACCTTGACAAAATTTTGAAGAAGTTCAAAATGGATCAAGCAAAGAAAGGATTCTTGCCTGTGTTACAAGGTGTGAAGTTGAGTAAGACTCAATGCCCGACCACTGCAGAAGATAGAGAGAATATGAAAGATGTTCCCTATGCATCAGCCATAGGCTCTATCATGTATGCAATGCTGTGTACCAGACCTGATGTGTGCCTTGCTATAAGTTTAGCAGGGAGGTACCAAAGTAATCCAGGAGTGGATCACTGGACAGCGGTCAAGAACATCCTGAAATACCTGAAAAGGACTAAGGATATGTTTCTCGTATATGGAGGTGACAAAGAGCTCACTGTAAAAGGTTACGTTGATGCAAGCTTTGACACTGATCCGGACGATTCTAAATCGTAAACCGGATACGTGTTTACATTAAACAGTGGAGCTGTCAGTTGGTGCAGTTCTAAACAAAGCGTCGTAGCGGGATCTACATGTGAAGCGGAGTACATAGCTGCTTCGGAAGCAGCAAATGAAGGAGTCTGGATGAAGGAGTTCATATCCGATCTAGGTGTCATACCTAGTGCATCGGGTCCAATGAAAATCTTTTGTGACAACACTGGTGCAATTGCCTTGGCAAAGGAATCCAGATTTCACAAAAGGACCAAACACATCAAGAGACGCTTCAATTCCATCCGGCATCTAGTCCAGGTGGGAGACATAGAGATTTGCAAGATACATACGGATCTGAATGTTGCAGATCCGTTGACTAAGCCTCTTCCACGAGCAAAACATGATCAGCACCAAAGCTCCATGGGTGTTAGAATCATTACAGTGTAATCTAGATTATTGACTCTAGTGCAAGTGGGAGACTGAAGGAAATATGCCCTAGAGGCAATAATAAAGTTATTATTTATTTCCTTATAATCATGATAAATGTTTATTATTCATGCTAGAATTGTATTAATCAGAAACATAATACATGTGTGAATACATAGACAAACAAAGTGTCACTAGTATGCCTCTACTTGACTAGCTCGTTAATCAAAGATGGTTATGTTTCCTAACCATGAACAATGAGTTGTTATTTGATTAAAGAGGTCACATCATTAGTTGAATGATCTGATTGACATGACCCATTCCATTAGCTTAGCACACGATCGTTTAGTATGTTGCTATTGCTTTCTTCATGACTTATACATGTTCCTATGACTATGAGATTATGCAACTCCCGTTTGCCGGAGGAACACTTTGGGTGCTACCAAACGTCACAACGTAACTGGGTGATTATAAAGGAGCATTACAGGTGTCTCCAAAAGTAGATGTTGGGTTGGCGTATTTCGAGATTAGGATTTGTCACTCTGATTGTCAGAGAGGTATCTCTGGGCCCTCTCGGTAATACACATCACATAAGCCTTGCAAGCATTACAACTAATATGTTAGTTGTGAGATGATGTATTACGGAACGAGTAAAGAGACTTGCCGGTAACGAGATTGAACTAAGTATTGGATACCGACGATCGAATCTCGGGCAAGTAACATACCGATGACAAAGGGAACAACGTATGTTGTTATGCGGTCTGACCGATAAAGATCTTCGTAGAATATGTAGGAGCCAATATGGGCATCCAGGTCCCGCTATTGGTTATTGACCGGAGACGTGTCTCGGTCATGTCTACATTGTTCTCGAACCCGTAGGGTCCGCACGCTTAAGGTTTCGATGACAGTTATATTATGAGTTTATGAGTTTTGATGTACCGAAGGTTGTTCGGAGTCCCGGATGTGATCACCGACATGACGAGGAGTCTCGAAATGGTCGAGACGTAAAGATTGATATATTGGAAGCCTATGTTTGGACATCGGAAGTGTTCCGGGTGAAATCGGGATTTTACCGGAGTACCGGGAGGGTTACCGGAACCCCCCGGGAGCCATATGGGCCTTCATGGGCCTTAGTGGAAAGAAGAAAGGGGCAGCCCAAGGTGGCTGCGCCACTTCCCCCTCCCCTAGTCCTATTAGGACTAGGAGAAGGTGGCCGGCCCCCCTCTCTCCCTTCCCCTCCGAGGAATCCTAGTTGGACTAGGATTGGGGGGAGGAATCCTACTCCCAGAGGGAGTAGGACTCTCCTGCGCCTCCCCTCCTTGGCCGGCCAGCCCTCCCCCTTGGCTCCTTTATATACGGAGGCAAGGGGCACCTCTAGACACACAAGTTGATCCACGTGATCTGTTCCTTAGCCGTGTGCGGTGCCCCCTGCCACCATATTCCTCGATAATACTGTAGCGGAGTTTAGGCGAAGCCCTGCTGCTGTAGTTCATCAAGATCGTCACCACGCCGTCGTGCTGACGGAACTCTTCCCCGACACTTTGCTGGATCGGAGTCTGGGGATCGTCATCGAGCTGAACATGTGCTCGAACTCGGAGGTGCCGTAGTTTCGGTGCTTGATTGGTTGGATGGTGAAGACGTACGACTACTTCCTCTACGTCGTGTCATTGCTTCCGCAGTCGGTCTGCGTTGGGTACGTAGACAATACTCTCCCCCTCGTTGCTATGCATCACATGATCTTGCATGTGCGTAGGAATTTTTTTGAAATTACTACGTTCCCCAACACTAGGTCATGTCTACATAGTTCTCGAACCCGTAGGGTCCGCACGCTTAAGGTTTCGATGACAGTTATATTATGAGTTTATGAGTTTTGATGTACCGAAGGAGTTCGGAGTCCCGGATGAGATCAAGGACATGATGAGGAGTCTCGAAATGGTCAAGACGTAAAGATCGATATATTGGACGACTATATTCGGAGTTCGGAAAGGTTCCGAGTGATTCGGGTATTTTTCGGAGTACCGGAGAGTTACGGGAATTCGCCGGGGAGTATATGGGCCTTATTGGGCCATACAGGAATAGAGGAGAGAGGCCGAAAGGAAGGAGGCGCGCAGCCCCCCTCTGGTCCGAATTGGACAAGGGGTGCGGCCCCCTTTTCCTTCCTCCTCTCCCCCTCTTTCCCCCCTTCTCCTACTCCAACAAGGAAGGAGGGAGTCCTACTCCCGGTGGGAGTAGGACTCCCCTTGGCGCGCCTCTACTAGGCCGGCCGCCCCCTCCCCCCTTGCTCCTTTATATATGGGGGCAGGGGGGCACCTCTAGGCACAACAACAATTGATCCCTTGGATCTCTTAGCCGTGTGCGGTGCCCCCCTCCACCATAATCCACCTCGATAATATCGTAGCAGTGCTTAGGCGAAGCCCTGCGTCGGTAGTACATCAAGATCGTCACCACGCCGTCGTGCTGACGGAACTCTCCCTCGACACTCGGCTGGATCGAAGTTCGAGGGACGTCATCGAGCTGAACGTGTGCTAGAACTCGGAGGTGTCATAGTTTCGGTGCTTGATCGGTCGGGCCGTGAAGACGTACGACTACATCAACCGCGTTGTTCTAACGCTTCCGCTTTCGGTCTACGAGGGTACGTGGACACACTCTCCCCTCTCGTTGCTATGCCATCACCATGATCTTGCGTGTACGTAGGATTTTTTTTGAAATTACTACGTTCCCCAACAGTGCCATCGTACTGCCACTGGCTGGCGATCTCCTCCGGACCCCACTGATAAGATGATGGACGATAGGGGTCCAGTGGTGGTTCCGGCTCAGACTCTGGAGCTGATGTCTGGCCTCGGTGCGCGTAAATGGCCTCCGGCAAAACGAGGTAATAGCCCACGGTTAAATCAAACAAATAAGGCGCAGTCAAGATAATAGTATCATTGTGTTTCTTATTAAATCTCAGGTTATACAGAAGCATCTTATCATCATTGTTAACAATAAACTCATGTGCTACCATGCTCTTATAATTTAGAAAAGTAGGGGGTAGAAGTTTTTCCTCTTTCTCATAATGCCTAATAGGTATCTTGAAATTTTAGCAAGGCGTGCAGCATAGATACCTCCGAAAATGGGCCCCCTTGTATGGTTCAGACTTAAACGTTTAGCAATAACGGCACCGATACTAAAAGTGTTATCACAAAATAAGGCATGGAACAGAATAATAATATCAGGAACACTGAGGTTTCCACAGTTTCCGCGACCAATTAGGCATCGACTAGCAAATATGGCAAAGTAGCGTAACACAGGAAAATGTATGCTAGTTATTCTTGCGTCAGAAGCCTTCCTCGATTCCCCTATAGTGATAGTATCAATAAAACCATCCACATCTTTAAGATGTGGTTCCTCTAAACCGCCCTCAAAGGGTATTCTATAAACCACGCAAAAATTACGTAATGACATCTCCTTACCCTCATCATCTAAATGAAAAGCTACTGAAGGAGGTGAATTCTTAGGATAATAGTAAAAGTTTTGCACTAAAGTATTGGTGAGTAAGATATACTGTTCAGCCTGGTCATGGAGGAAGTCGGTGAGGCCCGCATTATCAGCCAAAGAATAGAAGTCTTCATAAATTCTGGCTGCTCTCAAGAAATCATCACAAGGCCACTCACACGGCCGTACTTCCGCTACACGAGGAAGATTATACTTGGCCTTTTCTTTCTCCTTAGATTGTTTATCCTTGGAGCCTTGGCTAGAAGAGCCCCTCAAAAATCTCTTTATCATTTTCTGCAAATTTCTGAAATTTTTAATGACTCAAAATAAAAGTGAAACAAACTCAATATAATTGATAGCAACTACTCCCATAAGTGCCTAGAGCCTATATCATGCATTAGAATTACTTGGGACCTCATAAATTTAATATGAAAGCTCAAGAATAGTGTCACCAAGGCAACAAGAATTTGCAATGAATAAAACACTAGAACAAAAACTAATTGGATCATTGGAGGAGTCACATAACAAGGAACAATCTCCCAAAGCAGTTTTGTAAATGGAGCTTTGAGCAAGGAGATCGAAAATCGTAGCAAAATGAGCTAGAACTCGTGCTTGAGCTGGATGGTGATTTTTTTGGGAGGAAGATGGAGTGTGTGGGTGCAGGAATAAGTGGAGGGGAGCCACCATGGGACCACGAGGCAGGGGCGCGCCCTGTAGGGGTGGGCGCACCCTGGACCCTCGTGGCCAGGTGCTTGCTCCCCCTGATGTGTTCTCAGTGCCAAATATTCTCAAATATTCCAGAAAAAATCATATTAAATTGGCACGGCATTTGGAGAACTTTTATTTTAGGGATATTTTTTATTGCATAGATAATTCAGAAAACAGGCATAATATACTATTTTTACTTTATTTATTCTAAGTAACATAAAGTAGAGAGAGAGTACAGAAGGTTGTGCCTTCTAACTTCATCCATCTCATGCTCATCAAAAGGAATCCACTAACAAGGTTGATCAAGTCTTGTTAACAAACTCATTCTGAATCACATGAAACCGGAGAATTTCGAAGTGATACTAGGTTACCTCAACGGGGATATGAACATCCCCAATAATAAGAATATCATACTTTTTCTTTGCCGCGGGAAGAGGAAATTCAAAGCCTCCAATAATTATTGATGGAATTTTACCAATAGAATTTATGTTGTGAACTTGAGGTTATTTCCTCGGAAAGTGTACCGTATGCTCATTTCCATTAACATGAAAGGTGACATTGCCTTTGTTGCAGTCAATAACAGCACCTGCAGTATTTAAAAAGGGTCTACCAAGGATAATCGATGTACTGTCGTCATCAGGAATATCAAGAATGACAAAGTCTGTTAAGATAGTAACATTGACAACAACAACAAGCACGTCCTCACAAATGCCGACAGGTATAGCAGTTGATTTATCAGCCATTTGCAAGGATATCTCGGAAGGTGTCAACTTACTTAATTCAAGCCTAAGGTATAAGGAAAGAGGCATAACACTGACACCGGCTCCTAGATCACATAAGGCAGTTTTAACATAATTTCTTTTGATGGAGCATGGTATAGTGGGTACTCCGGGATCATCAAGTTTCTTAGGTATTCCACCCTTAAAAGTATAGTTAGCAAGCATGGTGGAGATTTCAGCTTCAGGTATCTTTGTTTTATTTGTAATGATATCTTTCATGTATTTAGCATAAGGATTTGTTTTAAGCATATCGGTTAAGCGCATACGTAAGAAGACAGGTCTAATCATTTCAGCAAAGCGCTCAAAATCCTCATCATCCTTTGTTTTGGATGGTTTAGGAGGAAAGGGCATGGGTTTCTGAACCCATGGTTCTCTTTCTTTACCATGCTTCCTAGCAACAAAGTCTCTTTTATCATAATGTTGATTCTTTGATTGTGGGTTATCAAGATCAACATCAGGTTCAATCTCTACATCCTTATTATTGCTAGGTTGAACATCAACATGAACATTATCATTAATATTATCACTAGGTTCATGTTCATCACTTGATTGTGTTTCAGCATCAGAGATAGAAATATCATTGGGATTCTCAGGTGTGTCCACAACAGGTTCACTAGAAGCATGCAAAGTCCTATCATTTTTCTTTTTCTCCTTTTTAGGAGGACTAGGTGCATCTAAATTATTTCTCTGATAATCCTGCTCGATTCCCTTAGGGTGGCCTTCAGGATACAAAGGTTCCTGAGTCATTCTACCAGTTCTGGTAGCCACTCTAATAGCAAAATCATGTTTATTATTTAATTCATCGAGCAAATCACTTTGAGCCTTCAGTACTTGCTCTGCTTGAGTGGTAACCATAGAAGCATATTCGCTAATGAGTTTAAGTTCACCTAAAACTCTAGCCATATAATCACTCAAGCGTTCTATCATGAAAGCATTACTCTTTAATTCTCTTCCAACATAAGCATTAAAACTTTCTTGCCTAGCCATAAGGTCATCAAATTCATCCAAACATTGGCTATGAAACTTAGTAGAAGGGATTTCAATTTTATCATATCTATAGAGAGAATTTACCTTCACTACCTGTGTCGGGTTATCAAGACAATGTGTTTCTTCAACATGCGGTATATTAAGACCATGTATTTCTTCAATAGGAGGTAATTTCTTAACATCTTCATCTTTAATACCTTTTTCTTTCATTGATTTATTTGCCTCTTGCATATCTTCAGGACTGAGAAATAGAACACCCCTCTTCTTCGGAGTTGGTTTAGGAATTGGCTCAGGAATTGGCTCAGGAAGAGTCCAATTATTTTTATTAGTCAACATATTATTCAATAACAATTCAGCTTGGTCGACTGTTCTTTCCCTGAAATCACAACCAGCACAACTATCCAAGTGGTCCTTGGAAGCATCGGTTAGTCCATTATAAAAGATATCAAGTATTTCATTATTCTTAAGAGGATGACCAGACAAAGTATTAAGTAATCACAGAAGCCTCCCCTAAGCTTGTGGGAGACTCTCTTCTTTGATTTGCACAAAATTATATATTTCCTGCAAGGCAGCTTGTTTCTTATGAGCAGGGAAATATTTAGAAGAGAAGTAATAGATCATATCATGTGGACTACACACACAACCAAGATCAAGAGAATTAAACCAAGTTTTAGCATCACCCTTTAATGAGAACGGAAATATCTTAAGGATATAATAATAGAGAGATTTCTCATCATTAGTAAACAGGGTGGCTATATCATTCAACTTGGTAAGATGTGCAACAACAGTTTGAGATTCATTGCCATATAGGATCAGATTCAACCAAAGTAATTATCGCAGGATCAACAGAGAATTCATAATCCTTATCAGTAACAAAGATAGGTGAAGTAGCAAAAGGAGGGTCATATTTCATTCTAGCATTCAGAGTTTTCTGTTTAAGTTTAGCTAGTAATTTCTTAAGATCAGATCTATCATTGCAAGCAAAAAGATCTCTAGCAGTTTCTTCATCCATGACATAACCCTCAGGAACAACAGGCAATCCATACTTAGGGGGAGAACCTTCATCATCACTATCATCAATGATTCCATCTTCAATAATTTCATTCTCTCTAACCCTAGCAAGTTGTTCATCAAGATATTCACCTAATGGCACAGTAGTATCAAGCATAGAAGTAGTTTCACCATAAGTATCATGCATAGCAGAAGTGGCATCATCAATAACATGCGACATATCAGAATTCATAGCAGTAGCAGGTTTAGGTGTCGCAAGCTTACTCAAAACGGAAGGAGAGTCTAGTGCGGAGCTAGATGGCAATCCCTTACCTCCCCTCGTAGTTGAGGGAAAAATCTTAGTTCTTTCGTCTTTCAAGTTCCTCATAGTGATCAGCAGATATAAATCCCAAGTGACTCAAAGAATAGAGCTATGCTCCCCGGCAACGGCGCCAGAAAATAGTCTTGATAACCCACAAGTATAGGGGATCACAACAGTTTTCGAGGGTAGAGTATTCAACCCAAATTTATTGATTCGACACAAGGGGAGCCAAAGAATATTCTCAAGTATTAGCAGTTGAGTTGTCAATTCAACCACACCTGGATAAGTTAGTATCTACAGCAAAGTATTTAGTAGCAAAGTAGTATGATAGTAATGGTAACAATGATAAAAGTAAAGATAACAGTTTTGTAGTGATTGTAACAGCAGCAACGAAAAAGTAAATAAGCAAAGCACAATATCTGAAAAGCTCGTAGGCATTGTATCAGTAATGGATAATTATGTCGGATGCGATTCCACATGTAATAGTTATAACATAGGGTGACACAGAACTAGCTCCAATTCATCAATGTAATGTAGGCATGTATTCCGAATATAGTCATACGTGCTTATGGAAAAGAACTTGCATGACATATTTTGTCCTACCCTTCCGTGGCAGCGGGGTCCTAACGGAAACTAAGGGATATTAAGGCCTCCTTTTAATAGAGTACCGGACCAAAGCATTAACACATAGTGAATACATGAACTCCTCAAACTATAGTCATCACCGAGAAGTATCCCGATTATTGTCACTTCGGGGTTGCCGGATCATAACACATAATAGGTGTCTATAGACTTGCAAGATAGGATCAAGGACTCACATGTATTCATGAAAACATAATAGGTTCAGATCTGAAATCATGGCACTTGGGCCCTAGTGACAAGCATTAAGCATAGCAAAGTCATAGCAACATCAATCTCAGAACATAGTGGATACTAGGGATCAAACCCTAACAAAACTAACTTGATTACATGGTAAATCTCATCCAACCCATCGCCATCCAGCAAGCCTACGATGGAATTACTCACGCACGGCGGTGAGCGTCATGAAATTGGTGATGGAGGATGGTTGATGATGACGACGACGATGAATCCCCCTCTCCGGAGCCCCGAACGGACTCCAGACCAGCCCTCCCGAGAGAGATTAGGGCTTGGCGGCGGCTCCGTATCGTAAAACGCGATAAAACTTTCTCTCTGATTTTTTTCTCCGCAAAACGGAATATATAGAGTTGAAGTTGAGGTCGGTGGAGCATCAGGGGGCCCACGAGACAGGGTGGCGCACCCAGGGGAGGGGGCGCGCCCCCCACCCTTGTGGACAAGGTGTGGGCCCCCTGGCCTTGATTCTTTCGCCAATATTTTTTATATTTTCTAAAAGTTATCTCCGTGGATTTTCAGGTCATTCCGAGAATTTTTGTTTTCTGCACAATAAATAACACCATGGCAGTTTTGCTGAAAACAACGTCAGTCCGGGTTAGTTTCATTCAAATCTTGCAAGTTAGAGTCCAAAACAAGGGCAAAAGTGTTTGGAAAAGTAGATACATTGGAGACATATCACTGCACTGGTCGTTCACGGTCACATTGAACGACAGCTTCCTCGGTACAGGGGCTCACTCCCTGGCCGTGCTCCCAACCTGAACCGCAACAGGGAGAGAGGCCACACCCTGCTCTATGCTGATTACTTTGCGAACACCCCACTCTTCAAACTAGATAAATTCCATCGTCATTTCCGTATGGCAACACATGTGCAATCGTATCAGAGAGGTAGTGGTTGCTCATGACCCATACTTCAGTGCAAGACGGATTCCCTTGGCAAGCTTGGATTCTTCTCTTACCAGAAAATGCACCGCGGCCATCCGCATGCTTGCATACGGAATTCCAGGCAATCTGGTGTATGAGTATGTGGGTATGAGTGAGTCCACATGTCTGCTATCACTGTACAACTTCTGCAAGGCCGTGGTGGCACTGTTTGGCCCTGAGTACTTGAGGCAGCCAACTGCCGCTGATACAGAGAGATTGTTGGCGACCAACGCAGCTAGAGGCTTTCCGGGCATGGTTGGCAGCATAGATTGTATGCACTGGGAGTGGAAGAACAACCCATTTGCTTGGCAGGGCCAGTACAAGGGGCATGTTAAAGTATGCACTGTCATATTAGAAGTGGTGGCTTCGCAGGATCTTTGGATATGACATTCATTCTTCGGCATGGCAGGTTCTCACAATGATATCAACGTGCTGCAACGTTCTCCAGTCTTCGCAAGGCTTGCAGAAGGCTACTCCCCACCTGTCAACTTTGAGATCAACGACAACTAGTACAACAAGGGATACTACCTAGCTGATGGTATATATCCTCAGTGGTCAACTTTTGTGAAGACAATCTCGAACCCCCAAGGTGAGAAGAGAAAGAGATTTGCCCAAATGCAAGAGAGTGCTAGAAAGGACGTGGAACGTGATTTTGGCGTGCTTCAATCCCGATGGGGATCGATCGAAACCCTGCGCTGACATGGGATGAAGGGAAGCTTTGGGAGGTGATGACTGCTTGTGTGATCATGCACAACATGATCATTGAGGACGAGCATGATGACAGCATCTTCGAACAAGGATTTGATTTTCATGGTGAAAATGTTGAGCCCCTGCACCAAGAACCGGCCATGTTTGAACAGTTTGCCCAATTTCATAGTGAAATGTGTGATTGGCACACTCATTTGGATCTTCAAAATGACTTGGTTGAGCACGTGTGGACTCACATTGGCAACCAATAGATATATTGGTTCATTAAACACAATTTCGATATGGTTGTAAAACTATTTTATTAGAGACAATTTTGATTGGGTTGTAAAACTATTTTTTATTTTCGGACAATTAATATTTGGACGTGCAAACTTGTTTTGAACATTAAAGTATGAATATATGGTCATTTTTGGCCGTGGCGGACAGGATGAGGCCAAAGGATGCATCCGCGCGCTGTTCGACGACATTTTGTACAAAAGAAATAGCACGAAATTAATTTGTCCAATTTTCACTTTTCTCAATAAGTTAAACATATCAATGGAGCAAGGAGTGCCCATAAGTGTGTATGGCTATGTCAATAATGTCATGCACAATTTAAGGGAAAATATGCACATACGCACAGTGCACACCCTTTGAGTTGATGGATTAGTTATACATGGGCACGTCACGTGCACGTGCATGGATTGCACCAGGTCAGGTATCATTTGCATGCAAGGATAAGTATGTAACAACGTATTCGGTTTCTAGGGCCGTTCGGCAGCGCGCACGTATATGTATCCAAATACCGGCAAACTGAAAGATGTATGTATATGAAATATAGGCATGTATTAGGTGTGGGGCGAGCTACACCTACATGTATGATCATGAGATTTTGCTAGTAAGTATTTGGGCAGCGCTAGGCGCCGGCGCACCGGCCCAAACGTTTCGGCCGGTCCCCGTGCAGCCGCACGATTAGTGTCCCCAGGACCGCACGATTCAGCAAGCTATCCCCACGCGCGCCTCCTTTTTTCCTCGCTTCAGATCCACCATATCCTATGCGGTGGTTTGAGCGTAGCCCCCACCCCGCCGCTCGCTGGCTCACCGCCACCGCTGGTCGGCTCACTGCGGCTGCCCGCCGGCTCGCAGACGGAGCACGCCGTGGCCGCTCGCCCCGCTGGACATCTGCAAAAAAAAAATCTCTGTTTTGGCAGTTTCCAACAAAATCACTCTGTTCCCAGCAAAAAACACAAAGGTTGCAGCAAAAAAAATATACAAACAGGTTGAAGCAAATCCCCTGGCCGGTTCAGCAAAAAGAAATTTTGTTTCCAGCAAAAAACAAGAAAGATTACAGCAAAAAAAATCAGCGCGAGCACCACCTCACCGTGGAAGCAATCCCATGAGCCAGTTCCAGCAAAGAAAAATGCAGGTTCCAGCGAAAAATCAATTACAGCAAAAACACTTCCGTCCCAGCAAAAAATTTGACATGCAGGTTCCAGCAAAAAATGCTGCTGGTAGAAGCAAAAACTACAAATGGTTCCAGCATCCCAGTTGCCCGGTTCCAGCACGGTAACCATCCACGATGCCCGGTTCCAGCAAAACAATCATAGCAGCAAAAAATCAGAAAAAAAATCCGCTTGTAGCAAAGGAATAGCCGGTTCCAGCAAAATTTGACACTAGTTCCAGCAAAAAAAACATAGCAGCAAAAATCCCCAAAAGTCTGATTGTAGCAAATTTACTAGCCGGTTCCAGCAAAAATTTATGCTGGTTCCAGCAAAAACCACATTGCCGGTGAGCGCGCTACAGCTCCAGCTCCAGCTTCAGTGGGCACGTCGTCTTACCGGTTGTAGCAACCGCAGAGCCGGTTCCAGCAAAAATCCTGACCGGTCGTAGCAAAACAATGATGCCGGTTTCTGGCAAAAACAAAGCGATCGGGGGTGGAACAGAACAATTCAAAAAAGATGCAACCAGCTAGTGAAAAAGCTACATCCGTCAATCCAAAAAGCTACAACCGGCGTCGCAGCAGAAAAGCAACAGGGCATCGCCGGCGTCTCTTCCCGGCTGCACAACCACCGCATCAAGCAGCACACGTCCCCGTTGCGGGCGAGGCGGGGGTGGGGGAGGTGGGGAGGGAGAAAGAGGATAGGCTGCCCTAGCAATTAATTAGATTCATGGCGCGGCGGCCGGCTTATCTCCGCAAATGGCAAGGGGCAGCGGGGGAGAGAGGAAGGTAGAAGACGCGGTTATGTGTGGTTGGGCATTGAAGACGACGGGGAAGATGAGGATAAGATCGCTGAGCGGTTCTTGGTCCCACACAGGCACATGGGCCGCAATCGACTAATCTACGTGTTGGAAGCGTACGATCTGGGTAATCGAACGAGCCGCGTGCGACCGGCGCCCCGGCCCCAAACGTTTTCCTAAGTATTTTGATATCCACGTACAAGGATGGGATTTGGCTGGCCAGGTAGTCGATCAAGTTGGACGACAAGCAATGCACAATCGGCATGTTACAAAGTTGGAAAGAACAGCCACAACCGGTAAGTTTTAAAATTGGAAACAGATGCAAACCGACCTGAAGGATCAAAGCCAGCCATATGTGAGGTACATATCACATAGCTTTCCTTGTCTGATGCAGGATTCGGCGTCAAGAAGAAACAATGGAAAGGAAACTTAAAGCCGGAGACTGCTTCGGATCCGGCTTGCCTGCTCCCTTCCCATGCTCCCATCCATGCTCCCACTTTATTCTACAGCTGTCCTTTTCTCTTTTTCTTTTCTAATCTAATTACCTCCCCTCCCTGATTTTCAGGGGTGGGGTCGGGCTTTATTTTCTTTCAATCAAATCAAGCCACGTACGCGGGAGCACAGATGGAAGCACGGGAAGGGAGCAGTCAAGTCTCGTCCGCACGTCAGAGTCCCCAACAAACCCAGCCCCTCAGCTTATAAATACATGAGGTGGCAACAACCGGGGAGAAGACACGAACAGAACCACCAGGTCGCCGCCATCATGCACGCACGGAGCAACACAGACCAAAAAGACGCTTGCAAAGCGCAAGCAGCTAAAGGCAGACCTCACTAGCGATATGGACGCCGCCAAGCTGATCTTCCCGGACGGTAAAATTATCACCTAATCTCTCCTTCATTCCTTATTTTTGCATGCATGCACAACACGTGGTGGCCCGGTGGAGCTTGTGAACACGCAACACCTCGTCAGCGACATCATCATCTTCTTCAAGCTCACCAAGATGACGAGGATACTCCTGGACTTCACCAAGGCGCTGAAGACGATGGCGTGTCGGTGGTGCTACCGGCGCGCAGCCTGTTGGACTCGTTTGTAGTGGCCGCCCTTGATGACAGGGCTGTCCACCTTCCATCATGTCGGCGCCATGAAGAACGGAGGCGCGGAGCTGAAGGAACACCGCTGATGTCTACTTCGTCAAACTGGAGCTGGAGGATGGAGGCGTAGAGGTCGCATGGAGGTTGCCGCTGTTCCGCGGAGGATGGCGCCATTTAGCTCGAGGGATGCCGCCGACATTCACTTCGTCAAGGCGGTGCCGTGGAGAATGGTGACAAGGAGGTCGTCCGGACGACGCCCATCGTTTTCTTCTTCAAGACAGTGCCATCGAAGAGGAAGGCATGGAGCTCGGAGGATGCCACCGCGTTCCGCGAGGATGACAACACGGAGCTCGCTAGGACGACGCCTGTCGTCTTCTTCATCAAGCCGATGCCATGGAGGACAGATGCGTGGTGCTCAGAGGATGCTGCCGTGTTCTGCGAGGATGTCCACACAAAGCTCGGTAGGACGACGCCCGTCGTCTTATTCATCAAGCCGACGCCATGGAGGATGGAGGCGTGAAGCTTGGAGGATGCCATCATGTTCCACGAGGATGGCGACACGGAGCTCGCTAGGACGACGCCTGTCATCTTCTTCATCAAGCCGGTGCCACGGAGGATGGAGGCCGGAACTCGCAGGGATTGCCGCCGCCGTGCCGCGGTGGATGAACGGAGCTCGCCAGGACGACCCGTTGTCTTCTTCATCAAACTAGTGCTATGGAGGACGGAGGCCTGGAGCTAGCGAGGATGTCGCCGTCGTGCCATGATGGATGGAGACACCGAGCTCACTAGGACGACGTCCATCGTCAACATCATAAAGCTGGTGTCGTGGTGGACGGAGGCGTGGCGCTCGCGGGACGACAGCACCGATGTCTACCTCATCAAGACGGAGCCCGCGACCTAGAGCCCATGAAGACGACACACGCCCCCGGTGTTGCCCGCAACACAGAGCCCGCGATACGAAGAAGATGGTGCTACGCGATGACACGTCTTCATCGACCCTTACCATGGTCCTGCGATGGGTTTCCTTTGTCTTAGCGGAGCACTGAATACGGCATCTAGCCGAGATGAGGCGCACCCTTTGTTGCACAGGTCTCGTCGTCGTAGAGGTGGCGTGCTCCTTGTCTTAGCAGACCACCGAATACGGCGTCTAGCTGAGACTGGGCAGCAACCATGCCCTTCCATGACACCACCTTTCTTTAGCACCACGATGCTTTGCCCTTGTCTTGGTGGACCACCGAATACGGCGTGCAGCCGAGATGAGGTGCGCCCTTTGTTGCATCAGGTCTCGTTTATCGCACGGGTGGCATGATCCTTGTCTTAGTAGACCACTGAATACGGCGTCTAGCTGGGACAGGGCATCAACCACACCCCTCCATGATGCCACTTTTCTTCGGCCTTGTGGCATGATCCTTGTTTTAGCAGACCACCAAATACGGTGTCTAGCCAAGATGAGGCATCCACCACGCCCCTCTAAGATGTTACCTCTCACGGCCTTGTGATGCGGAGTCTTTGTCTCTGTAGACTGACGTAACCTCAGCGTCTAGTCGAGACGAGACGCCAACCACACTGGCCATGCCGATGCATGTGCGCCTTGGTCTTACACCGGCGCCGGTCTTCACAAAAGAATACTCCCACGAGGCAACCCCTTGTGTACCCGACGAAGCTGCTACATCATCAAGAAGTTCGAGCCAAGAAGGATCCATGCTACCCCATTACCGACTACATCAACGCTATCAAGACCGACGAGGCGCAACAGCGAGGGCGGACATGGCTAGCACAAAGCTATGTTTTAAGTGGCACATGTACCGATGAGGACACGGGCTTTGCCACTGCCCACACCTACACCCATCATCATCATATGCATGGAGAACGTGAAGCGAAGACGACGAAGATGACCACACGGCTTAATCGGAGGTATCTCGCGGAGCAACCCGCGGAGTAATTAACCGGGAGCCTTCCGAGGCCCCGGGAACCAGAGACCGCAATCGCTATAGTCAGGCCGGCCGCGCTAGTAGGCCATGGAGCGCATATCGGGAATTGTGTTTGTTATCCTTGAGATTAATAAAATATTGTTCCCAACTCTTTGCTTTCATTTTGTACTACAGTACACTGGCACGCTCGCATTTTCTTTTCCCGGCACATGAGAGAAATCAAACTCCCCCTCTTCCCTTCTCACGGAGTGCGGCATAAGATTTTTCTCGTGTCAAACACACGCTAGGCGCACGGCCACCGCATCCCAGCACAGGCCCGGACACGACCCCATTGCCCTACCCAAACAGACAGAATCCACGCAAAACGGACGTCCGTTTGGGGCCGTGCGCTAGAGTTGGCCTTAGAGCATCTTACAACGACCTGTAAATTCGGGCCATCAAATGCCCGTGGACGCGCCCGACACTGGCTGGACATTCCTCAAATCATATCATCCACATCCGTGTATCTTATATCCGGCCCCTCATATCGATACTAGCATGCAGTATATAAATAAAAACAACATAGATCATCACACAAACATAGAATCTGACATAGAAATGCGCATTCTGATCACCAAAAGATCACCGGTGGATGTCCAAAAGATCATTAAAGTTCACATAATCCACATAAACGACAGACAAGTTTAAACTAGATTACTAAAAACTTGAATTGAAGACAGAGACGATGGAGATTCACCACTTCCTCGATGGTCCTTTGCCCTTCCGGTTGTCGCCGCAGTGCTACTTCTTGAGCTTGCGTTGGTTTTTTTCTTGAAGAGGAAAGGGTGATGCAGCAAAGTAGAGATAATTATTTACCTTAGTTTGAGAACCAAGGTATCAATCCAGTAGGAGACAATGTACAAATCACCGAATACATGCACAAACAATCAAACAAACTTGCACCCAATGCAATAAAGGGGTTGTCGATCCCTTCATGGTTACTTGCAAAAGTGAGATCTGATAGAGATAGATAAACGATAAAGTAAATATTTTTGGTTTACAGATCAGAAAGTAAAAGATTGCAAGAATAGTAGATCCTAAACTAACATTGTAGATCGGAAACTTGTATGATGGAGAATAGACCCGGGGGCATAGGTTTCACTAGAGGCTTCTCTCAAGGTAGCAAATAATACAGTGGAGAACAAATTACTGCCGAGCAATTGATAGAAAAGCGCAAAGTTATGATGATATCTAAGGCAATGATCATGAATATAGGCATCACGTCCGTGTCAAGTAGACCGAAACGATTCTGCATCTACTACTATTACTCCACACATCGACCGGTATCCAGCATGCATCTAGAGTATTAAGTTCATACATAATGGAGTAATGCATTAAGTAAGATGACATGATGTAGAGAAATTAACTCAAGCAATATCATGAAAACCCCATATTTTTATCCTTGATGGCAATAATACAATATGTGCCTTGCTGCCTCTACTGTCACTGGGAAAGGACACCGCAAGATTGAACCCAAAGCTAAGCACTTCTCCCAATGCAAGAAAAACCAATCTAGTTGGCCAAACCAAACCGATAGTTCAAACAGAATTACAAAGATATCAAATCATGTGTATAAGAATTTCAGAGAAGATTCAAATAATATTCATAGATAAGCTGATCATAAATCCGCAATTCATCGGATCTCGGCAAACACACCGCAAAAAAGTATTACATCGAATAGATGTCCAAGAACATCAAGGAGAACATGGTATTGAGAATCAAAGAGAGAGAAGAAGCCATCTAGCTACTAGCTATGGACCCGCAGGTCTGTGGTAAACTACTCACCGCTTCATCGGAAGGGCAATAGAGTTGATGTAGAAGCCCTCCGTGATCGAATCCCCCTTCGCAGGATGCCGTAAAAGGCCCCTAGATGGGATGTCATGGGTACAGAAGGTTGTGGCGACAGAAAAGTGTTTTCGTGGATGCCCCTGTTGGTTTGGGGATATATGGGATATAGGCGAAATAATTAGGTCAAGAGGGTCAAGGGGGCCCCACAAGGGTGGGGAGCGCGCCCTCCATCCTTGTGGCCGCCTCATGGCTCCTCCGACTTCATCTCCAAGTATCCTGGTTGTCTTCTGGTCCAAGAAAAATCATCGCGAAGGTTTCATTCCCTTTGGACTCCGTTTGGTATTCCTTTTCTCGAAACTCAAAAACAAGGAAGAAACAAGAACTGGTACTGGGCTCTAGGTTAATAAGTTAGTCCCAAAAATAATATAAAATAACATATTAATGCATATAAAACATCCAAAACATATAATATAATAACATGGATCAATAAAAAACTATAGATACGTTGGAGACATATCAAGCATCCCCAAGCTTAATTCCTCCTCGTCCTCGAGTAGGTAAATGATAAAAGAGAATTTTTGATGTGGAATGCTACCTAACATATTTATCCATGTAATTTTCTTTATTGTGGCATGAATGTTCAGATCCATAAGATTCAAAACAAGAGTTCAATATTGACATAAAAACAGTAATACTTCAAGCATACTAACAAGGCAATTATGTCTTCTCAAAATAACATGGCCAAAGAAAGTTTTCTCTACAAAATCATAGAGTCGGGCTATGCTCCATCTTCATCACACAAAATATTTTAAATCATGCACAACCCCGATGTCAAGCCAAGCAATTGTTTCATACTTTTGATGTTCTCAAACTTTTTCAACTTTCACGCAATACATGAGCATGAGCCATGGACATAACACTATAGGTGGAATAGAATATGTGGTTGTGAAGAAGACAAAAAGAGGAAGATAGTCTCACATCAACTAGGTGTATCAACGGCTGTGGAGATGCCCATCAATAGATATCAATGTGAGTGAGTAGGGATTGCCATGCAACGGATGCATTAGAGCTATAAGTTTATGAAATCTCAAAAGAAAACTAAGTGGGTGTGCATCCAACTCGCTTGCTCACGAAGACCTAGGGCAATTTGAGGAAGCCCATCATTCGAATATACAATCCAAGTTCTATAATGAAAAATTTCCACAAGCATATGAAAGTGATATCATAGGAGACTCTCTATCATGAAGATCATGGTGTTACTTTCAAGGACAAGTGTGGAAAAAGGATAGTAAAATTGCCCCTTCTCTCTTTTTCTCTCATTTTTTTGTTTGGGCCTTTCTCATTTTTTGGGCCTATTTTTTTTGTTCGGAGTCTCATCCCGACTTGTGGGGGAATCATAGTCTCCATCATCCTTTCTTCACTGGGACAATGCTCTAATAATGAAAATCATCACAATTTTATTTACTTACAACTCAAAAATCACAACTCAATACTTAGAACAAATCATGACTCTATATGAATACCTCCGGCGGTGTACCGGGATGTGCAATGAATCAAGAGTGACATGTATGAAAGAATTATGAAAGGTGGCTTTGCCACTAATACGATGTCAACTACATCATCATGCAAAGCAATATGACAGTGATGAAGCGTGTCATAATAAACGGAATGGTGGAAAGTTGCATGGCAATATATCTCGGAATGGCTATGGAAATGCCATAATAGGTAGGTATGTGGCTGTTTTGAGGAAGGTATATGGTGGGTGTATGGTACCGGCGAAAGTTACGCGGCACAAGAAAGGCTAGAAATGGTGGAAGGGTGAGAGTGCGTATAATCCATGGACTCAACGTTAGTCATAAAGAACTCACATACTTACTGCAAAAATCTATTAGTTATCAAAAATAAGTACTACGCGCATGCTCTTAGGGGGGTAGATTGGTAGGAAAAGACCATCGCTCGTCCCCGACTGCCACTCATAAGGAAGACAATCAAAAAATAAATCATGCTCCGACTTCATCACATAACGGTTCACCTACGTGCATGCTACAGGAATCACAAACTTTAACACAAGTATTTCTCAAATTCACAATTACTCACTAGCATGACTCTAATATCACCATCTCTCAAAACAATCATAAAGAATCAAACTTCTCATAGTATTCAATGCACTTTATACGAAAGTGTTTATTATATCCCTCTTGGATGCCTATCATATTAGGACTAAATTTATAACCAAAGAAAATTACCATGCTGTTCAAAGACTCTCAAAATAATATAAGTGAAGAATGATAGTTCATTAATTTTTGTAAAGTAAAACCACTGTCGTGCTCTCAAAAGATATAAGTGAAGCACTAGAGCAATATTGCCTAGCTCAAAAGATATAAGTGAAGCGCATAGAGTATTCTAATAAATCACGATTCATGCGTGTCCCTCTCAAAAGGTGTGTATGGCAAGGATGATTGTGGAAAACTAAAAAGTAAAGACTCAAATAATACAAGACGCTCCAAGTAAAACACATATGATGTGGTGAATAAAAAATTAGCCTCAAGTAAAGTTACCGATAGACGAAGACGAAAGAGGTGATGCCCGGAAGGCATCCCCAAGCTTAGGATCTTGGTTGTATTTGAATATTACCTTGGGGTGCCTTGTGCATCCCCAAGTTTAGGCTCTTGTCACTCCTTATTCCATAGTCCATCAAATCCTTACCCAAAACTTGAAAACTTCACAACACAAAACTCAACAGAAAATCTCATAAGCTCCGTTAGTATAAGAAAATAAATCACCACTTTATGGTGCAGTTGTGAACTCATTATTTGTTTATATTGGTGTAATATCTACTATATCACAACTTTTCCATGGTTCATACGCCCCGATACTACCCATAGATTCATCAAAATAAGTAAACAACACAAAGAAAACAGAATCTGTCAAAAACAGAACAATCTGTAGCAATCTGGAAACTTCGAATACTTATGTAACTCTAAAAATTATAAAAAATTAGGACAACCTGGGAAATTTGTGTACCAATCCAGTGCAAAAAGAATCAGATCAAAATCACGCTTCTGTGAATTATGCAAATTATTTTCCTGGGCGCAAAAGTTTCTGTTTGTCAGCAAGATTAAAACAACTATCACCGTAAGCTATCCCAAAGGTCTTACTTGGCACAAACACTAATGAAAACACAAAACTACATCTAACCAGAGGCTAGATGAATTACTCAAAGCAAAACAGGAACAAAAAGCAAAGAACGTTGGCTGTGGGGTCAGCTGACCCCACAACTTTGAAGGAAAATAGCCTAAAAACACTGTTCATTTATTGTACAT
Organism: Triticum aestivum; assembly: GCF_018294505.1. Classification (NCBI taxonomy): domain Eukaryota; kingdom Viridiplantae; phylum Streptophyta; class Magnoliopsida; order Poales; family Poaceae; genus Triticum; species Triticum aestivum. Next base: position 643,678,009 of record NC_057801.1, read on the forward strand.
TGTGAAGATTTTTTTTCAAAAAAATAGCAATGACCCCACAGATACTTGAGGTTGCCCTCGCCACTACCTCCCAACAAGCGCTATTGGTTAACGCGCTTAGCTAGGGAAAAACATGAATAGGTATAGGTATAATCATAGTAATGATAAGGCAAATCTCGAAAACTCATCTCATACTCCCTTCGTTCAGCAGCAAGTTTCCTTTGTGGTCAAAAGTAATAAAAAGGGCTAAATTTAATGGGATAAGGATCCCCAAGATTAAGCTCAGGAGGAATTGGTTCCTCCTTTGACCCTTCATATTGTATGACCAACTCATCATTGTAAGCGTTCTTTTGGCAAAAAGTCATGAGCCTGTGTCCAAGAGAGAAACTCAATCCGTTGTTTTGAATAGCAAAATCATCATTAAGCTTAGAAATCTTATCAATGAAAACATCAGTATGGACCCTCTTTCTTAAATTTTCATTATAAGCAACATGATCTAGAGGTCGTAAATGCATTATGTCCTCTAGGTTAAAAAGAATTCCCTCTATGGGAGGACGACCACCATCTACTTTATAATGCGCGAAAATTTCACTAGCTTCTTTCATAATAAATCTAAATCATGTGCTAGAAATATAGTGGCAGCACGCTTAACAGAAGAATGCTCAAAATTAGAAAACTCCAGAAAAATCCTTTGTATGGATGGGTGCATATGGACAAATTGCCTTTCAAGTTCAACTACGAGCAAAGATATATCATCTGCAAGACTACTAGTTCTATGGAGAATAGATCCACCTAACATGGGTAACACACCGGCAAAAGTAAAGAAATCTTGAATAACCCCTTTTCCAATAATATTGCCGCTACCTATGTGAAGTTTTTTTAGTGTGCAAAATAGTAGATTTTTCATGAGGATTAGTATTAGGAAAAGCATCAAAGTTTCCCCCATCATTACTACTATCTTTTTCAGTGATAACCTCCCCAATTTCAGACATGGTGGCAACAAACCAACTAGCAAACGAATAAACCGAAAGCAAACAAAGAAGATGAACGAAAGAGGGGCAAAGAAAAGGCAAATCTTTTCAAAAATCATTTTAGAAGTGGAGGAGAGGAAAACGACAGGCGAATGGCGAATAATGTAATGCAAGAGATGAGAGTTTATGATGGGTACTTGGTATGTCTTGACTTGGCGTCGATCTCTCCGGAAACGGCTCCAAAAATTCTTCCTGCTACTTCTTGAGCTTGCGTTGGTTTTTCCCTTATAGAGGAAAGGGTGATGCAACAAAGTAGGGATAAGTATTTCCCTCAGTTTGAGAACCAAGGTATCAATCCAGTAGGAGACAACGCACAAATCACTGAATACCTGCACAAACAATCAAACAAACTTGCACCCAGCATGATAAAGGGGTTGTCGATCCCTTCACAGTTACTTGCAAAACTGAGATCTGATAGAGGTAGATAAAGGATAAAGTAAATATTTTTGGTTTATAGATCGGAAAGTAAAAGATTGCAAAATAGTAGATCCAAAACTAATATTGTAGATTAGAAACTTGTATGATGGAGAATAGACCCGGGGACCATAGGTTTCACTAGAGACTTCTCTCGAGATAGAAAATAAAACAGTGGGTGAACAAATTACCGCCGAGCAAATGAAAGAAAAGCGCAAAGTTATGACGATATCTAAGGCAATGCTCATGAACATAGGCATCATGTCCGTGTCAAGTAGACCGAAACGATTCTGCATCTACTACTATTACTCCACGCATCGATTGCTATCCATCATGCATCTAGAGTATTAAGTTCATAAAGAACGGAGTAATGCATTAAGTAAGATGACACGATGTAGAGGAATTAACTCAAGCAATATCATGAAAACCCCATCTTTTTATCCTTGGTGGCAACAATACAATACGTGCCTTGTTGCCCCTACTGTCACTAGGAAAGGACACTGCAAGATTGAACCCAAAGCTAAGCACTTCCCCATTGCAAGAAAAACCAATCTAGTTGGCCAAACCAAACCGATAGTTCAAAGAGAATTACAAAGATATCAAATCATGTGTATAAGAATTCAGAGAAGATTCAAATAATATTCATAGGTTAGCTGATCATAAATCCACAATTCATCGGATCTCGGCAAACACACTGCAAAAAAGTATTACGTCGAATAGATCTCCAAGAACATCAAGGAGAACATGGTATTGATAATCAAAAAGAGAGAAGAAGCCATATAGCTACTATCTATGGACCCATAGATCTGTGGTAAACTACTCACGCTTCATCGGAAGGGCAATAGAGTTGATGTAGAAGCCCTCCGTGATTGAATCCCCCTCCGGCAGGACGCCAAAAAAGGCCTGTAGATGGGTTCTCACGGGTATAGAAGGTTGCGGAAGCGGAAAAGTGTTTTCGTGGATGACCCTATTGGTTTGGGGATATATGGCAATATATAGGCGAAAGAATTAGGTCAGGAAGGTCACGGGGGGCCCACAAGGGTGTGGGGCGCGCCCTACCCCCCCTGGGCACGCCCTCCGTCCTTTTGGCCACCTCTTGGCTCCTCCGACTCCATCTCCAAGTCTCCTGGTTGTATTCTGGTCCAAGAAAAATCATCACGAAGGTTTCATTCTGTTTGGACTCCGTTTGGTATTCCTTTTCTACGAAACTCAAAAACAAGGAAAAAACAGGAATTCGCACTAGGCTTTAGGTTAATAAGTTAGTCCCAAAAATAATATAAAATAGCATATTAATGCATACAAAACATCCAAAATAGATAATAATAGCATGGAACAATAAAAAAATTATAGATACATTGGAGACGTATCACGCAGGTGTAGGCGTCGGCGGCTGGTGGCAGATCGTCCGAGTCGTCAGACGAGGAGCCGTGGTCGTCATCGTTCGATGCGGTGTCAGAGAGGATGATGAGCCCTTTCATCCATCAGACCTCCCTGTCCTGCTGCCGCTTGAGCATCACGAGCCAAGCCGCCTCCGCTGCCTCGCTCTCGGATTGCTCAATGGCAATTCGAAGGGCCTTGGTGTTCTTACGGCGGAGCCGCTTCGCATGCATCTCCGCGGTCGTAAGTGCTACCTCTTGAGAACTGCGTTGGATTTCCCCGAAGATGAAAGGATGATGCAGTAAAGTAGCGTAAGTATTTCCCTCAGTTTTTGAGAACCAAGGTATCAATCCAGTAGGAGGTCACGTGCGAGTCCCTCGTACCTACACAAAACGATAGCTACTCGCAACCAACGCGATTAGGGGTTGTCAATCCCTTCACGGTCACTTACGAGGGTGAGATCTGATAGAGATGATAAATAATATTTTTGGTATTTTTAATATAGAGATGCAAAGTAAAAAGTAAAGGCAAAGTAAAAACAAAGCAAGTAATAAAGTAATCGAGATTGATATGATGAGAATAGACCCGGGGGCCATAGGTTTCACTAGTGGCTTCTCTCAAGAGCATATGTATTCTACGGTGGGTGAACAAATTACTGTTGAGTAATTGAAAGAAAAACGAATAATTATGAGGTTATCTAGGTATGATCATGTATATAGGCATCACGTCTGAGACAAGTAGATCGAAACGATTCTGCATCTACTACTATTACTCCACTCATCGACCGCTATCCAGCATGCATCTAGAGTATTTAGTTAAAAACAGAGTAAGCCTTAAGCAAGATGACATGATGTAGAGGGATAAATTCATGCAATATGATAAAAACCCCATCTTGTTATCCTCGATGGCAACAATACAATACGTCCCTTGCAACCCTTTCTGTCACTGGGTAAGGACACCGCAAGATTGAACCCAAAGCTAAACACTTCTCCCATTGCAAGAACTACCAATCTAGTTGGCCAAACCAAACGGATAATTCGAAGAGACTTGCAAAGATAACTCAATCATACATAAAAGAATTCAGAGAAGAATCAAATATTATTCATAGATAAGCTGGATCATAAACCCACAATTCATCGGTCTCAACAAACACACCCCAAAAAGAAGATTACATCGAATAGATCTCCATAAGAGAGGGGGAGAACATTGTATTGAGATCCAAAAAGAGAGAAGACGCCATCTAGCTACTAGCTATGGCCCGAAGGTCTGAAGTAAACTACTCACACTTCATCGGAGAGGCTATGGTGTTGATGTAGAAGCCCTCCGTGGTAGATGCCCTCTCCGGCGGAGCTCCAGAACAGGCCCCAAGATGGGATCTCGTGGATACAGAAAGTTGCGGCGGTGGAATTAGGTTTTTGGCTCCGTATTTGATCTAACGGGGGTACGTAGGTATATATAGGAGGAAGGAGTACGTTGGTGGAGCAACAAGGGGCCCACGAGGCAGGGGGCGCGCCTAGGGGGGAGGGGGGGCGCCCCCCACCCTCGTGACCTCCGCGGTTGTTCCTTGGAGCAGGGTCCAAGTCTCCTGGATCACATTCAGTGAGAAAATCACGTTCCCGAAGGTTTTATTCCGTTTGGACTCTGTTTGATATTCTGTTTCTTCGAAATACTGAAATAGGCAAAAAACAGCAATTCTGGGTTGGGCCTCCGGTTAATAGGTTAGTCCCAAAAATAATACAAAAGTGAAAAATAAAGCCCAATATATTCCAAAAAAGTAGATAAAGTAGCATGGAGCAATAAAAAATTATAGATACGTTGGAGACGTATCAAGCATCCCCAAGCTTAATTCCTGCTCGTCCTGGAGTAGGTAAATGATAAAAAAGAATTTTTGATGCGGGGTGATACTTGGGCATAATTTCAATGTGAATCTTCTTAATTGTGGCATGAATATTCAGATCCGAAAGATTCAAGACAAAAGTTCATATTGACATAAAAGTAATAATACTTCAAGCATACAAATTAAAGCAATCATGTCTTCTCAAAATAGCATGGTTAAAGAAAGTTATCCCTACAAAATCATATAGTTTGGCTATGCTCTATCTTCATCACACAAAGTATTTAATCATGCACAACCCCGATGACGAGCCAAGCAATTGTTTCATACTTTAGTAATCTCAAACTTTTTCAACTTTCACGCAATACATGAGCGTGAGCCATGGACATATCACTATAGGTGGAATAGAATGGTGGTTGTGGAGAAGACAAAAAAGGAGAAGATAGTCTCACATCAACTAGGCGTATCAACGGGCTATGGAGATGCCCATCAATAGATATCAATGTGAGTGAGTAGGGATTGCCATGCAACGGATGCACTAGAGCTATAAATATGTGAAAGCTCAACAAAAGAAACTAAGTGGATGTGCATCCAACTTGCTTGCTCACGAAGACCTAGGGCACTTTGAGGAAGCCCATCATTGGAATATACAATCCAAGTTCTATAATGAAAAATTCCCACTAGTATATGAAAGTGACAACATGACTCTCTATCATGAAGATCATGGTGCTACTTTGAAGCACAAGTGTGGAAAAATGATAGTAGCATTGTCCCTTCTCTCTTTTTCTCTCATTTTTTTTTCATTTTTTTTATTTTGGTGGGCTTCTTCGGCCTCTTTTTTATTATTATTATTTGGGCTTCTTTGGCCTCTCTTTTTTCTTTTCATAAAGTCCGGAGTCTCATCCCGACTTATGGGGGAATCATAGTCTCCATCATCCTTTCCTCACTCGGACAATGCAATAATGATGATCATCACACTTTTATTTTTTTTCTTACAACTCAACAATTACAACTCGATACTTAGAACAAAATATGACTCTATATGAATGCCTCCGGCGGTGTACCGGGATATGTAATGAATCAAGGGTGACATGTATGAAAGAATTATGAACGGCGGCTTTGCCACAAATACAATGTCAACTACATGTTCATGCAAAAAGCAACATGACAAAAATAATGTGTGTCATATGAATGGAATGGTGGAAAGTTGCATGGCAATATATCTCGGAATGGCTATGGAAATGCCAAGATAGGTAGGTATGGTGGCTGTTTTGAGGAAGGTATATGGTGGGTGTATGATACCGGCGAAAAGTGCGCGGTATTAGAGAGGCTAGCAATGGTGGAAGGGTGAGAGTGCGTATAATCCATGGACTCAACATTAATCAAAAGAACTCATGCACTTGTTGCAAAAATTTAGAAGTCATCAAAAACCAAAGGACTAAACGCATACTCCTAGGGGGATAGATTGGTAGGAAAAGACCATCGCTCGTCCCCGACTGCCACTCATAAGGAAGACAATCAATAAATAAAATTGTGCTCCGACTTCATCAAAAAGCGGTTCACCATACGTGCATGCTATGGGAATCACAAACTTCAACACAAGCATTCTTTAAATTCATAATCACCCCAACTAGCATCGCTTTGATATTATTACCTCCATATCTCAAAACAATTATCAAGCATCAAACTTATCTTAGTATTCAACATACTCAAAATAAAGTTTCACAAATCTTGAATACCAAGTATATTACCTTTAAGCAAATTACCATGCTATTAACAACTCTCAAAATAATCTAAGTGAAGCATGAGAGATCAATAGTTTCTTTAAAACAAATCCACCACCGTTCTCTAAAAGATCTAAGTGAAGCACTAGAGCAAAAATTATTACGCTAAAAAAGGTTTAAGTGAAGCACTATGAGCAAAATTATCAAGCTCAAAAGATATAAGTGAAGCACATAGAGTATTCTAGCAAATTATAAATCATGTATGGCTCTCTCAAAAGGTGTGTACAGCAAGGATGATTGTGGTAAACTAACAAGCAAAGACGCAAATAATACAAGACGCTCCAAGCAAAACACATAACATGTGGTGAATAAAAATATAGCTCCAAGTAAATTACTGATGGAAGTATACGAAAGAGGGGATGCCTTCCGGGGCATCCCCAAGCTTTGACTTTTTGGTGTCCTTGGATTATCTTGGGGGTGCCATGGGCATCCCCAAGCTTAGGCTCTTGCCACTCTTTGTTCCATAATCCATCAAAAGAATTCATCCAAAACTTAAAAACTTCACAACACAAAACTCAATAGAAATCTCGTGAGCTCCGTTAGTGAAAGAAAACAAAAGACTACTTTAAGGTACTGTAATGAACTCATTATTTATTTATATTGGTGTTAAACCTACTGTATTCCAACTTCCTTATGGTTTATAAACTAATTTATTAGCCATAGATGCATTGAAATAAGCAAACAACACACGAAAAACAGAATCTGTCAAAAACAGAACAGTCTGTAGCAATCTGTAACTAACGCAAACTTCTGGAACTCTAAAACTTCTACCAAAATAGGACGTACTGGAAAATTTGTTTATTTGTCAGAATAAAAAAGAATCAATGCAAAATCACGTTTCTGTGATTTATTGATTTTTTTCTCGTGAGCGCAAAGTTTCTGTTTTTCAGCAGAATCAAATCAACTATCATCATAGCTTATCCTATAGGTTCTACTTGGCACAAACACAACATAAAACCACATCCAAAAAAAGGCTAGATGGATTATTTATTCCTAAAAATAAGCAAAAACAAAAAAACAAAAAATAAAATTGGGTTGCCTCCCAACAAGCGCTATCGTTTAACGCCCCTAGCTAGGCATAAATATTTCAATGATGCTCACAAGAAAGACAAGAATTGAAGCACAAAGAGAGCATCATAAAACACGTGATAAACACATCTAAGTCTAACATACTTCCTATGCATAGGCATCTTATAGGCAAACAAATTATCAAGGCAAGCAAAAACTAGCATATGCAAGGAGGCGGAAAGAAACAATAGCAATCTCAACATAACGAGAGGTAATTTATTATCATGAAAATTTCTACGACCATATTTTCCTCTCTAATAATAATTACATGTGGGATCATAAGCAAATTCAACAAAATAGCTATCGCATAAAATATTTTCAACACGATCCACATGCATGCAAAGTTGACACTCTTCCGAAATAGTGGGATTAACATTAACTAAAGTCATGACCTCTCCAAACCCACTTTTATCAAAAATTTCATAAGATTGAATATTCTCCAAATATGTGGGATCCAGAGTTGACACTCTTCCAAACCCACTTTCAATATTATTGCAAACAATATTATCAATCTCATATTCATCATGGGGATTAAATAAATTTTCAAGATCATAAGAAGAATCACCCCAATCATGATCATTGCAACAAGTAGTAGACATAGCAAAACTAGCATCCCCAAGCTTAGGGTTTTGCATATTATTAGCACAATTGACATCAAGAGAATTTATAGTAAAATCATTTAAATCATGCTTTTCGTTGAGGGAGCTATCAAGCTTGGGTGCAATAGCAACGATCTCATTTTTAACATAAGGAACTATAGCAAATTCGTCTTCATAAATATTGGCTTCATGGCCACAAGAATAGCAAGCATCATGTTCATCAAGGTATATTTCAATCAAATCATCGGAATCATCGTTATCTATAGATTCATGCAGATCATTATTTTCTTCCAAAGCAACGGTCATTCTTTCAATAAATTCTTGGACATAGACATTATGAGCAAGGTTTTCATTGCAATATTTAAGTATGACGGAATTTTCAGATTTGTTGAGAGTAAAATCATACTTTTGAATCAAGGAAGCAACTTCATGGGCACCCTTAAAAACGACAAATTCTTCAATTTGTTCGATATCATAGTAACTATAAACACCCTTTGCATAAGAAGATAAGATTTCATTATCATTGAACTCACATAGGTAGGGAAGGTGTTTTTTAGGGTTCTTAGAGCAACAAGTAAAATCACACATTTCACAAAGATTCCAAGCATAGCATAGCAAACTATTTATATGATACCGTAAGAGTCTCCCTTTTTCAGATAAACGATGACGCACAAAATGAGCATGCTCATCTAAAGATTTCCCATCAACTAGGCTAGTTGGGGTTTCAGCACGAGCGCATAAGGATCGAAGATGATCCAAGTAGAACGCTTTAAGTGGATCCATATCAATAGATTTTTAGCAAGCAAAGATGCAAGCATATAGAAGGCACAAGGAAACACAAACAAAGATACATACGAGAAGAAGGTGAAAGGGAAAGAGAGGAGGAGGTTGGGAAAGAGAGGGCGAATAAAACGGCAAGGGTGAAGTGGGGGCGAGGAAAACGAGAGGCAAATAATGTAATGCGAGAGATAGGGATTGTGATGGGTACTTGGTATGGTTGACTTTTGTGCAAACTCCCCGGCAACGGCGCCAGAAATTCTTCTTGCTACCTCTTGAGCATTGCGTTGGATTTTCCCGAAGTGGAAAGGATGATGCAGTAAAGTAGCATAAGTATTTCCCTCAGTTTTTGAGAACCAAGGTATCAATCCAGTAGGAGGTCACGCACGAGTCCCTCGTACCTACACAAAACGATAGCTACTTGCAACCAACGCGATTAGGGGTTGTCAATCCCTTCACGGTCACTTACGAGGGTGAGATCTGATAGAGATGATAAATAATATTTTTGGTATTTTTGATATAGAGGTGCAAAGTAAAAAGTAAAGGCAAAGTAAAAACAAAGCAAGTAATAAAGTAATGGAGATTGATATGATGAGAATAGACCCGGGGGCCATAGGTTTCACTAGTGGCTTCTCTCAAGAGCATAAGTATTCTACGGTGGGTGAACAAATTACTGTTGAGCAATTGATAGAAAAGCGAATAATTATGAGGTTATCTAGGTATGATCATGTATATAGGCATCACGTCCAAGACAAGTAGATCAAAACGATTCTGCATCTACTACTATTACTCCACTCATCGACCGCTATCCAGCATGCATCTAGAGTATTAAGTTAAAAATAGAGTAACACCTTAAGCAAGATGACATGATGTAGAGGGATAAATTCATGCAATATGATAAAAAAACTCCATCTTGTTGTCCTCGATGGCAACAATACAATACGTGCCTTGCAACCCTTTCTGTCACTGGGTAAGGACACCGCAAGATTGAACCCAAAGCTAAACACTTCTCCCATTGCAAGAACTACCAATCTAGTTGGCCAAACCAAATGGATAATTCGAAGAGACTTGCAAAGATAACTCAATCATATATAAAAGAATTCAGAGAAGAATCAAATATTATTCATAGATAAGCTGGATCATAAACCCACAATTCATCGGTCTCAACAAACACACCGCAAAAAGAAGATTACATCGAATAGATCTCCACAAGAGAGGGGGAGAACATTGTATTGAGATCCAAAAAGAGAGAAGAAGCCATCTAGCTACTAGCTATGGACCCGAAGGTCTGAAGTAAACTACTCACACTTCATCGGAGAGGCTATGGTGTTGATGTAGAAGCCCTCCGTGGTAGATGCCCTCTCCGGCGGAGCTCCGGAACAGGCCCCAAAATGGGATCTCGTGGATACAGAAAGTTGTGGTGGTGGAATTAGGTTTTTGGCTCCGTATTTGATCTGAACGGGGTATGTAGGTATATATAGGAGGAAGGAGTACATCGGTGGAGCAACAGGGGGCCCATGAGGCAGGGGAGGCACCCTCGTGACCTCCACGGTTGTTCCTTGGAGCAGGGTCCAAGTCTCGTGGATCATGTTCGGTGAGAAAATCACGTTCTCGAAGGTTTTATTCCGTTTGGACACCGTTTGATATTTTGTTTCTTCAAAATACTGAAATAGGCAAAAAAACAGCAATTCTGGGCTAGGCCTCCGGTTAATAGGTTAGTCCCAAAAATAATATAAAAGTGGAAAATAAAGCCCAATATAGTCCAAAATAGTAGATAAAGTAGCATGGAGCAATCAAAAATTATAGATACGTTGGAGACGTATCAGTAAGCGACTGATGGTATACCCATTCGAGGAGCCGCGCGTCCTCATGGGGCTCCACCCGCATCACGCGGAGGTGGCGCACGGACTGCTCCGCCTCCCTCCTCTCCCTTTTCCGCTGTTGCTCACGGCGGGCGGCGTGTGTCTCTGATTCTGGCGTGCGCGTCCGGGCCGGCGGGGCGGGCACAAGCACCCACCGTTGCCCATGTGGGGGAGAAGCAGCTGGCAGGGGCACAAGACAGTGTAGGGCAGGCGCAGATTGCGCAGGCCTCCTGTCAGAGCTGCGCATGGGCCTGGAGGGGCCAGGACCACCGTCCGAGCTGCACCGACGGGGAAGCTGCGTCTGCCACGAGGCTGCAGAGCCGGAGTTGCCCAGGTCTCCACTTTGGGCCGCTCCAAGGCGATGCGAAGGGCAAGCTCATAGTCCGGATCCAGCTTGGAGTCGGAGCGGCTGCTCGAGCTCGACATTGTGCCGGATTTGATCGGAATCGGTGCAGGAAGAGGAGAGGACGGAGCCAGAGAGAGAGGAGAGTGTGAGTGAGATAGGGTTTCAAAGCAATGAGCCCGATGTATTTTTTGTGGGACAGCCGTGGGGTAAATGGTGGGCTGGGCTTGTCAGGCAGACACGCCCGTGTATGACCGGGCGTTTGAGGCCCGTTTGAGGCGCCCGTCTAGGTCAAAAAATCTTGACCGGTTAGTGACCGGGCAGGCCGCCTAGGCGTTTAAGGCCGGTTTGGGGCGCCCGACTGTAGATGCTCTTAGGGCAACTCCAGCACATCACCCCAAATCGTTTGGCCGCGTCCGTTTGGGGATAAACAGAAAGAATAGGCGGCCCAATGCATGGGAGTAAATGGACAAATGTCCGTTTTTAATCCGCTTTAGACCCATCCCGGCCCAAATTTCGGCCGCGCTTGCATTGAAGCGGACAATGCGCGGACGTGCGGGACGTGCTCCCTTGTCCTCCCCTGGCCCGCTCGTCGGACACACACCCCGCCCACTTTCCATCCATTTCGCCCAAAACCCTCCCGCGTGCCCCCTCCCCTCCCTCCATGGATGGATCCCGAAGAATCCCACCGACTCGGCTGTGGACTTGCAAGGAACTTTGGAGAACATGATGAGTGTCACATCCCTAGTTCAGGCCTTGCTTGTTTTTGCTTTAACATCCATGCATCATGTTTAATTTTATGAAACTTTAAATGGGGGCTGATAAACCCTAGCAGGTAATGAATCAACTAGGTTCAAATAAAAATATTCTCAATGAACCCAAAATGCCCTTCAGAAAAGTTCATCATTTTTGCAATGGTCTAGAACCTCTCCCAAAAATGGTGCACACATTTCTAGGACATTTCTGAATTTTGGAGTTAATTCATACGTATTTGAATTTGGACAATTAAATGCTATATAATATTTTTAATGTCCAAATAATTCTGAACTTAAGTGGGGGCTGTTGGAAATATTCCAAATAGAGCCCACAATTATTTTCAGGGTTTTTGAAAATGCCTTAGCATTTTAGCTAAGTCAAAACAATTGCAGAAAAAAAATAGAAAACAGAAACTAAATTAGAAGAGAGAGAGAGAGAGAAGTTACCTGGCCTTACCTGCGGCCCAGTAGGCAGCCCACCTGGCCCAGCCCACCAGAAGCCCCACCGTCTTCAACCTCTGCCAGTAGGCAGAGGCGTGTCGACGTACGCGCGCGTCGATGCCACCTCCTGCTTCGTGCTGGAGGCTCAACCTCCTCCCTGTCCCCGCGCTTGGAGACGCCTCGACCCCCTCTGTTCTCCCCCCTCTTTCCTGGCTCTCCCCCTCCCCCTCGCTTGCCCGCAGCCATGGCCGAACGCCACCATCGCCACCGACGCCGTTCGCCGCGGCCACAGCCACCGCCTAGCCTTCCCAACTGTCCAGGAGCTCCACCTCCGTCGTCTACGCCTCCTCGAGGACACACGCGTCGCCGGACGCCCCCGAACGCCCACACCGCCGCCTTCTTGAACCTTCGGCCCCGTCGATCGCCGTCGTCGATTCGCCCCCGACAAGACATCTTCGAGCCCACTAACCCTCCCAACGGACTCGCGGCGAGCCCCCGAGTCGTTTCCCCCTTCTCCCCTGGTCGCTTTTGACCTCTAGGCCATAGCCCCGTCCTGGCTGAGAGCTCCATGCCGCCGCCGCGTAGCTCGTCGTCGTTTGAGCTAGCATCTGTCACGGCTGAGCACATATTCGTGCTCCTCGCATCGTCAGGAGTCTGCTGAGACCCTCCACTAGTTTCCCCGTGCACCGGAGCTCCATTCTCGTTGAGGTCCGAACTCCGGCGCCGCCGTGAGCCCGTTTCCGGTGAGCTCCGGCCACCACAGCCGCCGCCGCTCGCCCAGTTGGATGCGGCGCACCTTCAGCTACCCGTAGGAGCAAACCACGCGTCGAATGGTGCTCCGTAGCGAGCACACGGTGCATCTCCACCGTCGGCCATGGTCGTCGCCAGCGACACTCCGGTGAGCTGACGTGGCACCGCCATTAGTGGCTAATGACACCACTAACTAAACCCGTAGCTCACTGACACATGGGCCCCACACCCTAATTAACCCCGGGTTCTATTTCCTATCTAGTTTAGATTAACTCAGCGGGACCCACGCGTCAGAGTTGACCCAGCTGACGTGGCCGTTGACCTGGCCCACCTGTCAGTGTCACTAACTAGCCCCAGTCACTGACCAATGGACCCCACTGGTCAGGTTTGACCTGGAGGCGCCCAGTTGACCTGCTGACATCAGGGTGACGTCATGCTGACGTAATATGTATTTTTTGGATTTATTTTAATTCAGGAAATTCCAGAAAATGTCCTAAACTTCTAAAATTCATAGAAATTCAACCGTAACTCCAAATTAAATAATTTATATATGAAAAATGATCAGAAAAATCCAATCTATCCATATGTACCATTTGCATGCATGTTAGAACAACTTATAGCTGCTGTTTAGTACAAATCATATAATGGCATTTAAATATCCACATATGGAGTTTGAATATGAATCTTGGATTCAAACCAACTTCATTTAATCTGGTTGCTAGTTGCATTAGCTCAAACCACAGCATATTGCCATGTCACACTCATGCATCGTATTGTTGCATTGCATTGATTGTGTTCTTTCTCTATTGCCGGTGTTTGTCCCCTCTCGATAGACGTGGTTCCGACGATGAGTTCGATGACACCAATGAAGAGCTATATTATCTTCAGAAGTGCCAGGCAAGCAAAACCCCCTTGTTCATTCCGATACAATCCCACTCTCTCGCTCCTGCTCTCTTTTACTGCATTAGGACAACAACGGCATTCTTGTTACATGCTGCGGTAGTTGAACCCCTTTCCTCTGCATGACCTGTCATTGCCACAGTAAATAGATGAAACCCACTAGCATGAGTAGGAGTTGTTTGAGCCCTGATGTGCCTACTCATTCATGCTTGTTTGTCATGCCTGCTATTGCTTAGAGTTGTGTCAGGTTTGATTCATCGGGGATGAATCGGAGGTGTGTGAACATGTCCTACTGTTGAGAGCTAAGTGTGTGAACACGATTTGGTAAAGGTAGCAGTGAGAGGCCATGTAGGAGTACATGGTGGGTTGTCTCATTGCAGCCGTCCTCAGGAACTGAGTTCTGTGTTTGTGATCCATGAACAGCTACTACCACTCATTGGGATCCTTAATTGACCCTCTCGGCTTCTTAATCACCCTTGTTCTCTGTCCAGGAGTTGCAACTAGTGTTTGGTGTTTGTAGGTAGTGTTAGTAGTCTACCAAGTGGCACCCGGTACAGGTGGGCTTGGGACAGACTAGGCACAGTGGCCCAGTGTACCAAGTGGCACCCGGATGGTGGACTTGGGAACCCTGCACACATCGTTTGGGGCCGTGAGCGACACCCCGGCCGGATCTCCTTGTGGATGGAACCCGAATAGGCGATAAACCTGGACGAGAGACTTGAGTGTTTAGGTAGGCCGTGGCTGACACCCTCGCTGGGCTTCCGCTTGAAGGTTGCCGAGTACATGTCGTGTAAACGGCGGTAAGTGGTGAGAGCGTGTGTGAAGAAGTACACCCCTGCAGGGTTAATATGATCTATTCGAATAGCCGTGTCCGCGGTAAAGGACTTCTGGGTTGCCTGTACAGTTCATAGACAAGTGAAAGTGGATACTCTAAAATGCGCAAGTTAAGCGTGAGTGCTATGGATGGCATTATCGTAGGGAGACGGGAGCGGATCCATAGTGGTGTATTGATATGGTGAATATGTGGACTCGTGTGCGCCACCTCAAAAGAGTTACTTGCAGTCGTAGTACAGGATAGCCACCAAGTTAAAGCTGGCTTGCTGCAGTTAAACCCTACCATCCCCTTTGTTGATAATGATGCATATGTAGTTAGTTCTGATGTAAGTCTTGTTGGGTACATTTATACTCACGTTTGCCTATTTTACGTTTTTGCAGAGAGACTTCAGTCTCGCTAGTAGTACCGCGTGGACTTCGACGTTTAGCTTGTTACCTCAACTACGATCTTGGGCCCTCGGCAGGATCTAGTAGATACTCAGGCTTCTCAGCCTTTTTCATTTCTAGATGTCTGTACCCAGACATGCTAAGCTTCCGCATGTGCTTTGACTTGTATGCTCTGATTGTTGGGTCATGAGACCCATGTTTGTAATATCTCGCTCCTCGGAGCCTATTGAATAAAATACTTGAGTTGTAGAGTCATGTTTGTGATGCCATGTTGTATTTGCACATATCGAGCATATTGTGTGTATGTTATTGAAATGCTTGGTATGTGTGGGATCTGACTATCTAGTTGTTTATCCTTAGTAGCCTCTCTTACCGGGAAATGTCTCCTAGTGTTTCCACTGAGCCATGGTAGCTTGCTACTGCTCCGGAACACTTAGGCTGGCTGGCATGTGTCCTTCTTCGTTCCTGTGTCTGTCCCCTCGGGGAAATGTCACACGAAGAATTCCGGAGTCCTGTTAGCCTGCTACAGCCCGGTTCACCGGAGTCCTGCTAGCCCAGTGCTACAGCCTGGATTCACTCGCTGATAACTGACACGTTCGTTGTTGGGTCATGTATGCCTGTCCCTGTGAGTTAGTGCCACTTTGGGTTCACGACTAGCCATGTCAGCCCGGGTTCTTTGTCATATGGATGCTAGCGGCACTATCATATACGTGAGCCAAAAGGCGCAAACGGTCCCGGGCCAGGTAAGGCGGCACCCGTGGGAATACCGTGCGTGAGGCCGCAAAGTGATATGATGTGTTACATGCTAGATCGGTGTGACTTAGGATCGGGGTCCTGACAGCTTTGGTATCAGAGCAAGACTGCCTGTAGGATTACCAAGCCAAACTGGTCAAAGTTGAGTCTAGAAATTCTTTAGTTATATAAGGGAATTGATTGTGGGTTGGAACGTAAGGCTCTTTTTACTCCTTATACCTTATGCCCTTCTGATCCGAGTCATCTTATCCTTCCTACGGGGTTAAGGAACTAGGCTTTCTCTTCTTCTATCAGGATCACGTGTTACTAATCCGTAGACTTATAGGATTAATGGATTTAAGCCTCTGTTTAGTTCCTACTACTTCCGTATGATAACTGTTGATCCCGAAACCTTGATATTTTGCTTCTGAATGGCTATGCCACCATTTTTGTAGCATGTCTCCAATATTTTGAGCATTTACAGTCGTTATGCTGTCCGAGTCATTCCAGGTTTCTAAATAGTCTGAAGCATTTGCAAATCCCTTCCTTCCATTTCGATGTCCATTTGGGCCAGATTAACCACACTAAACGCTGAGTTGAGGTATTCTATTACCTCGACATATATGTTGGAGTTATTATTATGACCCTAGGTGTCTTAGGGGATCATCTAGTAATCTAGCCATGATTTGTGTTCCCAGTGTGATGATTCTGGCCATCATTCTCGAAAGCATCCCGTGATGCCACTTAGTAGTAGGTATTCTACTCCTGGGTTTTGAACCCGAGATTCACCCTACTTGCTTCATGTTGATAGTTTTTGCTCGTTCCTTTAGGTTATTAGCAACCTTTGCAATAGTCCTCGAAGTTCGTGGTATTTCCTTCTTCCAAATACTATGAACCACTTTATGGCAGAAGTTTGTTGGATCAAAAGATCACAACAGGAGTGCCCTCGATGAGTTCTCCATTCTATATTGCGACTCTGCCAGTTCTACTTTTCTGCATGGGTTATCCGGAAGAAACATGTTGAACTTGTTCGACAAGCTAATCTATGCATCCACAACTCAGAAAGATATATGTTCTTTTGAGTTGTCCCTCTTTAGTTGTTTTCTGGCCCTTGTCTATCAATTGATAGTCAGGAATGATTATGCATATCAATGCCTATTACTCTTGTGGTCCGTCGAGCCATTCTATCCCAGAATGACTAGGAGAAATGAACTCCAGTACCTCATCCATATCTAGGATTGGGTCAAAGTAGTCATACTCCGCAGATCAAATACTAATCTAGTTTTTGTTCTGTTCTACCCTGAAGTATTACCCTCTTTATGTCAAGAAAGTCATAGGAATTGCACATCATCTTATGAATTCTTGGTGCAGTGATACTTCTCGCCATCATTATTCATTTCTTGGTCCCCGTGTTGTTGAACCGGAATGCCGACAAGTGAATCGTGATGTGTGAACTCAATACTGCTAGCAACCTTGTTGCTTGGTAGTTAAAGGACAATAATTTCATTCTTAGCGTGTTGGTTCTTGAATCATCATTCTAAGACTGATCGTGCTACCTAGTCCTTACTTCCGGTGCACTTCTCGATCAATGAGTTGGGGCTATGCCAATTCCTTGCTTATCTGATCATCTCATCTTGCCCTGAAAAGCAAGATTGTTCTCGAGCTTAATAGCATATCGGTGGTTCGTGATTCTTCGATTATCTTCTCGGAAGTATCACCAGGTTGTCACCTAACTGCTATGTTGAGCTCATGACCAAGTTGGTTTTCGAAACCACCCTTTCTCCAAGAATCCGTGTTGGATACCCCTAAGCTAGTTGGTTAAGCTAAACAACAACTTGGAGAGTTGGAAGATAAAAGCTTGTCTGACTTAGTTCATGTTAAGGGCTATTTTTTTGTGTGTGTGTTGAAGAAAGATGATATCTTCACCGATTGGTCCCTGTGATCAGTTAATGGACCTATCATCTTATCCAATCTTTGATTTGAGTGTGGGCTATTCTCAAATCAAATCAGAACCAACGATGTTCGTAATGTTGTCTTACTCGTGGTTTTTCCTCGAGCATACACCATTATATTCTTTGGTCTGACCAATGCTATCACCTTGTTCACTTAACTATGGAATTCCTTTTAAAAGGAAACCCGGATGAATTGTTGTTGAGCCCATCAGCAACATATTTAACCTCTCCATGATTGTGTTGAACATCCAGCTAGTATTGGAAACTTCTATAAGCATTATCTTCATGACCCGCTCATGGAGCATATATCCGGATGAAAGATGTGACTTTCTCTAATTCACGTGCACTTGGTGTAAGTTGCCGTCGTGTATCCGAGAAAGATTGTTTTTGCTTCCCTTGGAATCATCCCAAGTCAATCATGCATGTGCGAAGTATACATTTGATCGTGAGATTAGCTACCTCCATTCTATATGTGTGTCCCTAGCACACCAAGCCACTGATTCATTTGTTCTAGGAGAAGAAGCTCCTTCCTAAGAGTATACCTTATGCAAGGACTTCGATATCCTCGATGATGGTTCCCCACCGGAACTCGGTGGTGTTTTATTGTAAGACTACCATGGGATAATGTTTGTCTGGGACAACGTGTTCACATGTTTGTAGCAGAACCAGCTCATGTTTTGGAGCTTGCTATCGTAGTTCATTTCCCGAGAATCTCGCAACGTCATCTCGTCGATGTGTGTTGCAAACTTTCATTTTTCTTCCTAGACTCGATGAGTCTGGAATATCCTGACACCAACCAGATCTGAATCTCAGGCAGATATGATGGTTGGAACATTTCCCAAGAACTATAATATTGGTCCCTCGATAACCGGTAAAGTGGATGTCATGGCCAACACACCCAGCCGGAAGACCTATTATTATAGTATCTTGATAGAAGAAGTTGGCCACCTCCCCATAAGGATTTCGTAGGATTTACTCCCTAGTTATTCCTTATGGATTTTTGTGTTCCCGAAGTCCGACCTTTTACTTGATGTTCTAGATATCAAACCGTATCTATGAATGGGATACACTAGCACATTAAGGAGAACATTAGAAGCGGAGTGCTAAATGTCTCTCGGTCGATTATCCAGATCTTGCGACCTTGGCATTACTAAGGTGAAATCTGAGAAGGTGTTATCTTCCTTTGCATCTGCATCTTCCACCGGTATTCATCATGGTAGTATGATGTGTTGCCAGGATCCTTGACACGGATGTTGGTAAAACCTTGATGAATATGGAAATGCTCAAGTTCTTGAGAGCACGTGCAAGCGCTAGGTGTTATCATCGGCACTAACTGGGATTGCTCTCAGTTTCCTCGGTTATGCTATAACTTTTCAAACAGTGGACTCACTCCCTACTGTCGAGCTTCTCCCCAGTTACTAAAATCATCCCTTGTGTTGTTTTCAACAAGGTAATCCACATCATCCATTCTAATCTGGGTATGTCATTCTACCGACCCCCTCCAAATGATCGCTTGAGAATTGCCTTAGGCTGGTACAAAGAATCTCAATGGTCTCTAAATCAAAGGTAATTCTTTTTGCCACTTAAGGGGATATTTCTACAAGTCACCTTCTCTAAGGTGCCCCGTTATGGAATC
Organism: Triticum aestivum; assembly: GCF_018294505.1. NCBI lineage: Eukaryota > Viridiplantae > Streptophyta > Magnoliopsida > Poales > Poaceae > Triticum > Triticum aestivum. The sequence continues at coordinate 643,697,464 of NC_057801.1, forward strand.
ATGGCAATTATCTCATCGCTATCTTGAAAACCATTCACCATCACCTCAAGTGTGGAATTGTTGTCTACCTAGTGAACCTTTGTCATCTGTTTCACTCCATCCCTTCGGGCGTATGTTTCGTGTCTCAACTCGAGAGAGGTTGCTATGTCTCATCCCATGAGTTGATCCTGAGTTGTTCGGTCTTCAAGAAGATCGATTCTTCTGGAGATTCCCTATCCTCTCATTGTCATGTTGGCTGGAGTTCTCAGAGCAAGACGACGAGACAATGATGGTGATCGAATCAACGCTCTTATGAAGTGCACCCTGGATCGTGAAGATTGTGTTAGTTTGCGTTCCCCCTTCGTCTTACCCTACGCCTGAATCTCAGGTCGAGATTCTTGTTTAGTGGGGGTGAGTTGTCACATCCCTAGTTCAGGCCTTGCTTGTTTTTGCTTTAACATCCATGCATCATGTTTAATTTTATGAAACTTTAAATGGGGGCTGATAAACCCTAGCAGCTAATGAATCAACTAGGTTCAAATAAAAATATTCTCAATGAACCTAAAATGCCCTTCAGAAAAGTTCATCATTTTTGCATTGGTCTAGAACCTCTCCCAAAAATGGTGCACACATTTCTTGGACATTTCTGGATTTTGGAGTTAATTCATACGTATTTGAATTTGGACAATTAAATGCTATATAATATTTTTAATGTCCAAATAATTCTGAACTTAAGTGGGGGCTGTTGGAAATATTCCAAATAGAGCCCACAATTATTTTCAGGGTTTTTGAAAATGCCTTAGCATTTTAGCTAAGTCAAAACAATTGCAGAAAAAAATAGAAAACAGAAACTAAATTAGAAGAGAGAGAGAGAGAAGTTACCTGGCCTTACCTGCGGCCCAGTAGGCAGCCCACCTGGCCCAGCCCACCAGAAGCCCCACCGTCTTCAACCTCTGCCAGTAGGCAGAGGCGTGTCGACGTACGCGCGCGTCGATGCCACCTCCTGCTTCGCGCTGGAGGCTCAACCTCCTCCCTGTCCCTGCGCTTGGAGACGCCTCGACCCCCTCTGTTCTCCCCCCCTCTTTCCTGGCTCTCCCCCTCCCCCTCGCTTGCCCGCAGCCATGGCCGAACGCCACCATCGCCACCGACGCCGTTTGCCACGGCCATAGCCACCGCCTAGCCTTCCCAACTGTCCAGGAGCTCCACCTCCGTCGTCTACGCCTCCTCGAGGACACACGCGTCGCGGGACGCCCCCGAACGCCCACACCGCCGCCTTCTTCAACCTTCGGCCCCGTCGATTGCCGTCGTCGATTCGCCCCCGACAAGACATCTTCGAGCCCACTAACCCTCCCAATGGACTCGCGGTGAGCCCCCGAGTCGTTTCCCCCTTCTCCCCTGGTCGCTTTTGACCTCTAGGCCATAGCCCCGTCGTGGCTGAGAGCTCCATGCCGCCGCCGCGTAGCTCGTCGTCATTTGAGCTAGCATCTGTCACGGCTGAGCACATATTCGTGCTCCTCGCATCGTCAGGAGTCTGCTGAGACCCTCCACTAGTTTCCCCGTGCACCGGAGCTCCATTCTCGTTGAGGTCCGAACTCCGGCGCCGCCGTGAGCCCGTTTCCGGTGAGCTCCAGCCACCACAGCCGCTGCCGCTCGCCCAGTTGGATGCGGCGCACCTTCAGCTACCCGTAGGAGCAAACCACGCGTCGAATGGTGCTCTGTAGCGAGCACACGGTGCATCTCCGCCGTCGGCCATGGTCGTCACGAGCGACACTCCGGTGAGCTGACGTGGCACCACCATTAGTGGCTAATGACGCCACTAACTAAACCCGTAGCTCACTGACACATGGGCCCCATGCCCTAATTAACCCCAGGTTCTATTTCCTATCTAGTTTAGATTAACTCAGCGGGACCCACGCGTCAGAGTTGACCCAGCTGACGTGGTCGTTGACCTGGCCCACCTGTCAGTGTCACTAACTAGCCCCAGTCACTGACCAATGGACCCCACTGGTCAGGTTTGACCTGGAGGCGCCCAGTTGACCTGCTGACATCAGGGTGACGTCATGCTGACGTAATATGTATTTTTTTGGATTTATTTTAATTCAGGAAATTCCAGAAAATGTCCTAAACTTCTAAAATTCATAGAAATTCAACCGTAACTCCAAACTAAATAATTTATATATGAAAAATGATCAGAAAAATCCAATCTATCCATCTGTACCATTTGCATGCATGTTAGAACAACTTATAGCTGCTGTTTAGTACAAATCATATAATGGCATTTAAATATCCACATATGGAGTTTGAATATGAATCTTGGATTCAAACCAACTTCATTTAATCTGGTTGCTAGTTGCATTAGCTCAAACCACAACATATTGCCATGTCACACTCATGCATCATATTGTTGCATTGCATTGATTGTGTTCTTTCTCTATTGCCGGTGTTTGTCCCCTCTCGATAGACGTGGTTCCGACGATGAGTTCGATGACACCAATGAAGAGCTATATTATCTTCAAAAGTGCCAGGTAAGCAAAACCCCCTTGTTCATTCCGATACAATCCCACTCTCTCGCTCCTGCTCTCTTTTACTACATTAGGACAACAATGGCATTCTTGTTACATGCTGCGGTAGTTGAACCCCTTTCCTCTGCATGACCTGTCATTGCCACAGTAAATAGATGAAACCCACTAGCATGAGTAGGAGTTGTTTGAGCCCTGATGTGCCTACTCATTCATGCTTGTTTGTCATGCCTGCTATTGCTTAGAGTTGTGTCAGGTCTGATTCATCGGGGATGAATCGGAGGTGTGTGAACATGTCCTACTGTTGAGAGCTAAGTGTGGGAACACGATTTGGTAAAGGTAGCGGTGAGAGGCCATGTAGGAGTACATGGTGGGTTGTCTCATTGCAGCCGTCCTCAGGAACTGAGTTCTGTGTTTGTGATCCATGAATAGCTACTACCACTCATTGGGATCCTTAATTGACCCTCTCGGCTTCTTAATCACCCTTGTTCTCTGTCCAGGAGTTGCAACTAGTGTTTGGTGTTTGTAGCTAGTGTTAGTAGTCTACCAAGTGGCACCCGGTACAGGTGGGCTTGGGACAGACTAGGCACAATGGCCCGGTGTACCAAGTGGCACCCGGATGGTGGACTTGGGAACCCTGCACACATCGTTTGGGGCCGTGAGCGACACCCCGGCCGGATCTCCTTGCGGATGGAACCCGAATAGGCGATAAACCTGGACGAGAGACTTGAGTGTTTAGGTAGGCCGTGGCCGACACCCTCGCTGGGCTTCCGCTTGAAGGTTGCCGAGTACATGTCGTGTAAACGGCGGTAAGTGGTGAGAGCGTGTGTGAAGAAGTACACCCCTGCAGGGTTAATATGATCTATTCGAATAGCCGTGTCCGTGGTAAAGGACTTCTGGGTTGCCTGTATAGTTCATAGACAAGTGAAAGTGGATACTCTAAAATGCGCAAGATAAGCGTGAGTGCTATGGATGGCGTTCTCGTAGGGAGACGGGAGCGGATCCATGGTGGTGTATTGATATGGTGAATATGTGGACTCGTGTGCGCCACCTCAAAAGAGTTACTTGCAGTCGTAGTACAAGATAGCCACCGAGTTAAAGCTGGCTTGCTGCAGTTAAACCCTACCATCCCCTTTGTTGATAATGATGCATATGTAGTTAGTTCTGATGTAAGTCTTGTTGGGTACATTTGTACTCACGTTTGCCTATTTTACGTTTTTGCAGAGAGACTTCAGTCTCGCTAGTAGTACCGCGTGGACTTCGACGTTTAGCTTGTTACCTCAACTACGATCTTGGGCCCTCGGTAGGATCTAGTAGATACTCAGGCTTCTCAGCCTTTTTCATTTCTAGATGTCTGTTCCCAGACATGCTAAGCTTCCGCATGTGCTTTGACTTGTATGCTCTGATTGTTGGGTCATGAGACCCATGTTTGTAATATCTCGCTCCTCGGAGCCTATTGAATAAAATACTTGAGTTGTAGAGTCATGTTTGTGATGTCATGTTGTATTTGCACATATCGAGCATATTGTGTGTATGTTATTGAAATGCTTGGTATGTGTGGGATCTGACTATCTAGTTGTTTATCCTTAGTAGCCTCTCTTACCGGGAAATGTCTCCTAGTGTTTCCACTGAGCCATGGTAGCTTGCTACTGCTCCGGAACACTTAGGCTGGCCGGCATGTGTCCTTCTTCGTTCCTGTGTCTGTCCCCTTGGGGAAATGTCACGCAAAGAATTTCGGAGTCCTGTTAGCCCGCTACAGCCCGGTTCACCGGAGTCCTGCTAGCCCAGTGCTACAGCCTGGATTCACTTGCTGATAACCGACACGTTCGTTGTTGGGTCATGTATGCCTGTCCCTATGAGTTAGTGCCACTTTGGGTTCACGACTAGCCATGTCAGCCCGGGTTCTTTGTCATATGGATGCTAGCGGCACTATCATATACGTGAGCCAAAAGGCGCAAACGGTCCCGGGCCAGGTAAGGTGGCACCCGTGGGAATACCGTGCGTGAGGCCGCAAAGTGATATGATGTGTTACATGCTAGATCGGTGTGACTTAGGATCGGGGTCCTGACAGCTTTGGTATCAGAGCAAGACTGCCTGTAGGATTACCAAGCCAAACTGGTCGAAGTTGAGTCTAGAAATTCTTTAGTTATATAAGGGAATTGATTGTGGGTTGGAACGTAAGGCTCTTTTTACTCCTTATACCTTATGCCCTTCTAATCCGAGTCATCTTATCCTTCCTACGGGGTTAAGGAACTAGGCTTTCTCTTCTTCTATCAGGATCACGTGTTACTAATCCGTAGACTTATAGGATTAATGGATTTAAGCCTCTGTTCAGTTCCTACTACTTCCGTATGATAACTGTTGATCCCGAAACCTTGATATTGTGCTTCTGAATGGCTATGCCACCATTTTTGTAGCATGTCTCCAATATTTTGAGCATTTACAGTCGTTATGCTGTCCGAGTCATCCCAGGTTTCTAAATAGTCTGAAGCATTTGCAAATCCCTTCCTTCCATTTCTATGTCCATTTGGGCCAGATTAACCACACTAAACGCTGAGTTGAGGTATTCTATTACCTCGACATATATGTTGGAGTTATTATTATGACCCTAGGTGTCTTAGGGGATCATCTAGTAATCTAGCCATGATTTGTGTTCCCAGTGTGATGATTCTGGCCATCATTCTCGAAAGCATCCCGTGATGCCACTTAGTAGTAGGTATTCTACTCCTGGGTTTTGAACCCGAGATTCACCCTACTTGCTTCATGTTGATAGTTTTTGCTCGTTCCTTTAGGTTATTAGCAACCTTTGCAATAGTCCTCGAAGTTCGTGGTATTTCCTTCTTCCAAATACTATGAACCACTTTATGGCAGAAGTTTGTTGGATCAAAAGATCACAACAGGAGTGCCCTCGATGAGTTCTCCATTCTATATTGTGACTCTGCCAGTTCTACTTTTCTGCATGGGTTATCCAGAAGAAACATGTTGAACTTGTTCGACATGCTAATCTATGCATCCACAACTCAGAAAGATATATGTTCTGTTGAGTTGTCCCTCTTTAGTTGTTTTCTGGCCCTTGTCTATCAATTGATAGTCAGGAATGATTATGCATATCAATGCCTATTACTCTTGTGGTCCGTCGAGCCATTCTATCCCAGAATGACTAGGAGAAATGAACTCCAGTACCTCATCCATATCTAGGATTGGGTCAAAGTAGTCATACTCCGCAGATCAAATACTAATCCAGTTTTTGTTCTGTTCTACCCTGAAGTATTACCCTCTTTATGTTAAGAAAGTCATAGGAATTGCACATCATCTTATGAATTCTTGGTGCAGTGATACTTCTCGCCATCATTATTCATTTCTTGGTCCCCGTGTTGTTGAACCGGAATGCCGACAAGTGAATCGTGATGTGTGAACTCAATACTGCTAGCAACCTTGTTGCTTGGTAGTTAAAGGACAATAATTTCATTCTTAGCGTGTTGGTTCTTGAATCATCATTCTAAGACTGATCGTGCTACCTAGTCCTTACTTCCGGTGCACTTCTCGATCAATGAGTTGGGGCTATGACAATTCCTTGCTTATCTGATCATCTCGTCTTGCCCTGAAAAGCAAGATTGTTCTCGAGCTTAATAGCATATCGGTGGTTCGTGATTCTTCGATTATCTTCTCGGAAGTATCACCAGGTTGTCACCTGACTGCTATGTTGAGCTCATGACCAAGTTGGTTTTCGAAACCACCCCTTCTCCAAGAATCCGTGTTGGATACCCCTAAGCTAGTTGGTTAAGCTAAACAACAACTTGGAGAGTTGGAAGATAAAAGCTTGTCTGACTTAGTTCATGTTAAGGGATATTTTTTTGTGTGTGTGTTGAAGAAAGATGATATCTTCACCGATTGGTCCCTATGATCAGTTAATGGACCTATCATCTTATCCAATCTTTGATTTGAGTGTGGGCTATTCTCAAATCAAATCAGAACCAACGATGTTCGTAATGTTGTCTTACTCGTGGTTTTTTCCTCGAGCATACACCATTATATTCTTTGGTCTGACCAATGCTATCACCTTGTTCACTTAACTATGGAATTCCTTTTAAAAGGAAACCCGGATGAATTGTTGTTGAGCCCATCAGCAACATATTTAACCTCTCCATGATTGTGTTGAACATCCAGCTAGTATTGGAAACTTTTATAAGCATTATCTTCATGACCCGCTCATGGAGCATATGTCTGGATGAAAGATGTGACTTTCTCTAATTCACGTGCACTTGGTGTAAGTTGCCGTCGTGTATCCGAGAAAGATTGTTTTTGCTTCCCTTGGAATCATCCCAAGTCAGTCATGCATGTGCGAAGTATACATTTGATCGTGAGATTAGCTACCTCCATTCTATATGTGTGTCCCTAGCACACCAAGCCACTGATTCATTTGTTCTAGGAGAAGAAGCTCCTTCCTAAGAGTATACCTTATGCAAGGACTTTGATATCCTCAATGATGGTTCCCCACCGGAACTCGGTGGTGTTTTATTGTAAGACTACCATGGGATAATGTTTGTCTGGGACAACGTGTTCACATGTTTGTAGCAGAACCAGCTCATGTTTTGGAGCTTGCTATCGTAGTTCATTTCCCGAGAATCTCGCAACGTCATCTCGTCGATTTGTGTTGCAAACTTTCATTTTTCTTCCTAGACTCGATGAGTCTGGAATATCCTGACACCAACCAGATCTGAATCTCAGGCAGATATGATGGTTGGAACATTTCCCAAGAACTATAATATTGGTCCCTCGATAACCGGTAAAGTGGATGTCATGGCCAACACACCCAGCCGGAAGACCTATTATTGTAGTATCTTGATAGAAGAAGTTGGCCACCTCCCCATAAGGATTTCGTAGGATTTACTTCCTAGTTATTCCTTATGGATTTTTGTGTTCCCGAAGTCCGACCTTTTACTTGATGTTCTAGATATCAAACCGTATCTATGAATGGGATACACTAGCACATTAAGGAGAACATTAGAAGCGGAGTGCTAAATGTCTCTCGGTCGATTATCCAGATCTTGCGACCTTGGCATTACTAAGGTGAAATCTGAGAAGGTGTTATCTTCCTTTGCATCTGCATCTTCCACCGGTATTCATCATGGTAGTATGATGTGTTGCCAGGATCCTTGACACGGATGTTGGTAAAACCTTGATGAATATGGAAATGCTCAAGTTCTTGAGAGCACGTGCAAGCGCTAGGTGTTATCATCGGCACTAACTGGGATTGCTCTCAGTTTCCTCGGTTCTGCTATAACTTTTCAAACAGTGGACTCACTCTCTACTGTCGAGCTTCTCCCCAGTTACTAAAATCATCCCTTGTATTGTTTTCAACAAGGTAATCCACATCATCCATTCTAATCTGGGTATGTCATTCTACCGACCCCCTCCAAATGATCGCTTGAGAATTGCCTTAGGCTGGTACAAAGAATCTCAATGGTCTCTAAATCAAAGGTAATTCTTTTTGCCACTTAAGGGGATATTTCTACAAGTCACCTTCTCTAAGGTGCCCCGTTATGGAATCATGGCAATTATCTCATCGCTATCTTGAAAACCATTCACCATCACCTCAAGTGTGGAATTGTTGTCTACCTAGTGAACCTTTGTCATCTGTTTCACTCCATCCCTTCGGGCGTATGTTTCGTGTCTCAACTCGAGAGAGGTTGCTATTTCTCATCCCATGAGTTGATCCTGAGTTGTTCGGTCTTCAAGAAGATCGATTCTTCTGGAGATTCCCTATCCTCTCATTGTCATGTTGGCTGGAGTTCTCAGAGCAAGACGACGAGACAATGATGGTGATCGAATCAACGCTCTTATGAAGTGCACCCTGGATCGTGAAGATTGTGTTAGTTTGCGTTCCCCCTTCGTCTTACCCTACGCCTGAATCTCGGGTCGAGATTCTTGTTTAGTGGGGGTGAGTTGTCACATCCCTAGTTCAGGCCTTGCTTGTTTTTGCTTTAACATCCATGCATCATGTTTAATTTTATGAAACTTTAAATGGGGGCTGATAAACCCTAGCAGCTAATGAATCAACTAGGTTCAAATAAAAATATTCTCAATGAACCCAAAATGCCCTTCAGAAAAGTTCATCATTTTTGCATTGGTCTAGAACCTCTCCCAAAAATGGTGCACACATTTCTAGTACATTTCTGGATTTTGGAGTTAATTCATACGTATTTGAATTTGGACAATTAAATGCTATATAATATTTTTAATGTCCAAATAATTCTGAACTTAAGTGGGGGCTGTTGGAAATATTCCAAACAGAGCCCACAATTATTTTCAGGGTTTTTGAAAATGCCTTAGCATTTTAGCTAAGTCAAAACAATTGTAGAAAAAAATAGAAAACAGAAACTAAATTAGAAGAGAGAGAGAGAAGTTACCTCGCCTTACCTGCGGCCCAGTAGGCAGCCCACCTGGCCCAGCCCACCAGAAGCCCCACCGTCTTCAACCTCTGCCAGTAGGCAGAGGCGTGTCGACGTACGCGCGCGTCGATGCCACCTCCTGCTTCGCGCTGGAGGCTCAACCTCCTCCCTGTCCCCGCGCTTGGAGACGCCTCGACCCCCTCTGTTCTCCCCCCTCTTTCCTGGCTCTCCCCCTCCCCCTCGCTTGCCCGCAGCCATGGCCGAACGCCACCATCGCCACCGACGCCGTTCGCCGCGGCCACAGCCACTGCCTAGCCTTCCCAACTGTCCAGGAGCTCCACCTCCGTCGTCTACACCTCCTCGAGGACACACGCGTCGCCGGACGCCCCCGAACGCCCACACCGCCACCTTCTTCAACCTTCGGCCCCGTCGATCGCCGTCGTCGATTCGCCCCCGACAAGAAATCTTCGAGCCCACTAACCCTCCCAACGGACTCGCGGTGAGCCCCCGAGTCGTTTCCCCCTTCTCCCCTGGTCGCTTTTGACCTCTAGGCCATAGCCCCGTCATGGCCGAGAGCTCCATGCCGCCGCCGCGTAGCTCGTCGTCGTTTGAGCTAGCATCTATCACGGCTGAGCACATATTCGTGCTCCTCGCATCGTCAGGAGTCTGCTGAGACCCTCAACTAGTTTCCCCGTGCACCGGAGCTCCATTCTCGTTGAGGTCCAAACTCCAGCGCCGCCGTGAGCCCGTTTCCGGTGAGCTCCGGCCACCACAGCCGCTGCCGCTCGCCCAGTTGGATGCGGCGCACCTTCAGCTACCCGTAGGAGCAAACCACGCGTCGAATGGTGCTCCGTAGCGAGCACACGGTGCATCTCCGCCGTCGGCCATGGTCGTCGCCGGCGACACTCCGGTGAGCTGACGTGGCACCGCCATTAGTGGCTAATGAAGCCACTAACTAAACCCGTAGCTCACTGACACATGGGCCCCACGCCCTAATTAACCCCAGGTTCTATTTTCTATTTAGTTTAGATTAACTCAGCGGGACCCACGCGTCAGAGTTGACCCAGCTGACGTGGCCGTTGACCTGGCCCACCTGTCAGTGTCACTAACTAGCCCCAGTCGCTGACCAATGGACCCCACTGGTCAGGTTTGACCTGGAGGCGCCCAGTTGACCTGCTCACATCAGGGTGACGTCATGCTGACGCAATATGTGTTTTTTTGGATTTATTTTAATTCAGAAATTCCAGAAAATGTCCTAAACTTCTAAAATTCATAGAAATTCAACCATAACTCCAAATTAAATAATTTATATATGAAAAATGATCATAAAAATACAATCTATCCATCTGTACCATTTGCATGCATGTTAGAACAACTTATAGCTGCTGTTTAGTACAAATCATATAATGGCATTTAAATATCCACATATGGAGTTTGAATCTGAATCTTGGATTCAAACCAACTTCATTTAATCTGGTTGCTAGTTGCATTAGCTCAAACCACAGCATATTGCCATGTCACACTCATGCATCATATTGTTGCATTGCATTGATTGTGTTCTTTCTCTGTTGCCGGTGTTTGTCCCCTCTCGATAGACATGGTTCCGACGATGAGTTCGATGACACCAATGAAGAGCTATATTATGTTCAGAAGTGCCAGGCAAGCAAAATCCCCTTGTTCATTCCGATACAATCCCACTCTCTCGCTCCTGCTCTCTTTTACTGCATTAGGACAACAACGACATTCTTGTTACATGCTGCGGTAGTTGAACCCCTTTCCTCTGCATGACCTGTCATTGCCACAGTAAATAGATGAAACCCACTAGCATGAGTAGGAGTTGTTTGAGCCCTGATGTGCCTACTCATTCATGCTTGTTTGTCATGCCTGCTATTGCTTAGAGTTGTGTTAGGTCTGATTCATCGGGGATGAATCGGAGGTGTGTGGACATGTCCTACTGTTGAGAGCTAAGTGTGGGAACACGATTTGGTAAAGGTAGCGGTGAGAGGCCATGTAGGAGTACATGGTGGGTTGTCTCATTGCAGCCGTCCTCAGGAACTGAGTTCTGTGTTTGTGATCCATGAACAGCTACTACCACTCATTGGGATCCTTAATTGACCCTCTCGGCTTCTTAATCACCTTTGTTCTCTGTCCAGGAGTTGCAACTAGTTTCTGGTGTTTGTAGGTAGTGTTAGTAGTCTACCAAGTGGCACCCGGTACAGGTGGGCTTGGGACAGACTAGGCACAGTGGCGCGGTGTACCAAGTGGCACCCGGATGGTGGACTTGGGAACCCTGCACACATCATTTGGGGCCGTGAGCGACACCCCGGCCGGATCTCCTTGCGGATGGAACCCGAATAGGCGATAAACCTGGACGAGAGACTTGAGTGTTTAGGTAGGCCGTGGCCGACACCCTCGCTGGGCTTCCGCTTGAAGGTTGCCGAGTACATGTCGTGCAAACGGTGGTAAGTGGTGAGAGCGTGTGTGAAGAAGTACACCCCTGCAGGATTAATATGATCTATTCGAATAGCCGTGTCCGCAGTAAAGGACTTCTGGGTTACCTGTACAGTTCATAGACAAGTGAAAGTGGATACTCTAAAATGCGCAAGATAAGCGTGAGTGCTATGGATGGCGTTCTCGTAGGGAGACGGGAGCGGATCCATAGTGGTGTATTGATATGGTGAATATGTGGACTCGTGTGCGCCACCTCAAAAGAGTTACTTGCAGTCGTAGTACAGGATAGCCACCGAGTTAAAGCTGGCTTGCTGCAGTTAAACCCCACCATCCCCTTTGTTGATAATGATGCATATGTAGTTAGTTCTGATGTAAGTCTTGTTGGGTACATTTGTACTCACGTTTTCCTATTTTACGTTTTTGCAGAGAGACTTCAGTCTCTCTAGTAGTACCGCGTGGACTTCGACGTTTAGCTTGTTACCTCAGCTACGATCTTGTGCCCTCGGCAGGATCTAGTAGATAGTCAGGCTTCTCATCCTTTTTCATTTCTAGATGTCTGTACCCAGACATGCTAAGCTTCCGCATGTGCTTTGACTTGTATGCTCTGATTGTTGGGTCATGAGACCCATGTTTGTAATATCTCGCTCCTCGGAGCCTATTGAATAAAATACTTGAGTTGTAGAGTCATGTTTGTGATGCCATGTTGTATTTGCACATATCGAGCATATTGTGTGTATGTTATTGAAATGCTTGGTATGTGTGGGATCTGACTATCTAGTTATTTATCCTTAGTAGCCTCTCTTACCGGGAAATGTCTCCTAGTGTTTCCACTGAGCCATGGTAGCTTGCTACTGCTCCGGAACACTTAGGCTGGCCGGCATGTGTCCTTCTTTGTTCCTGTGTCTGTCCCCTCGGGGAAATGTCACGCGAAGAATTTCGGAGTCCTGTTAGCCCGCTACAACCCGGTTCACCGGAGTCCTGCTAGCCCAGTGCTACAGCCTGGATTCACTCACTGATGACCGACACGTTCGTTGTTGGGTCATGTATGTCTGTCCCTGTGAGTTAGTGCCACTTTGGGTTCACGACTAGCCATGTCAGCCCGGGTTCTTTGTCATATGGATGCTAGCGGCACTATCATATACGTGAGCCAAAAGGCGCAAACGGTCCCGGGCCAGGTAAGGTGGCACCCGTGGGAATACCGTGCGTGAGGCCGCAAAGTGATATGATGTGTTACATGCTAGATCGGTGTGACTTAGGATCGGGGTCCTGACAATGAGTCAAAAGGAAGTGAGGGAGGAGAGGAGGAGCAAAGGGGAGGAGGAGCAAATGAAGATATACCTAGAGCTCCAACCAAAGAAGCTTCACATGGAGGAGGTCGCAAGAGGTGGAAGCTTGACATTGAGGAGGACGCTCAACTCAAGAAGCTCGAGATCGAGGCCACTAATGCCAACACCAAAGAAAAAGAGGTGGCACTTGCGATCATGAGCGTCGACAAGAACAACATTTCACCGGAGAGGAAGGTTTGGTTCATGAACCGGCGGAAGGAGATGTTCACCCGCGATGGCCTAAACTAGGTGAGACCTCGGCCGTGGACTATGGCAGTTCATTTTGAAGACTGGCTGGTGTGCCGACCGCTGGATTGCCAGCGTAAAAAAATTGTTCATTTTGAAGGCTGGCTCGTGTGTCGGCCGCTGCCTTGTTGCCTGCCTAAAAAACATGTCCATTTGAAAGGCTGACTAGTGTGCGGGCCGCTGACTTTATTGCCAGCCGACTGGTGTGAACCGCAGACACTGGCGTGAACTATGGCCCTCTCCATCTATATAAGGCCTAATTCGTTTTTTAAGACCGCTTTTGACTATTAATAAGATTAATAGTACATGTGAGGTATAATGTGAAAATTGTATCATTGGAAGCGGATCCGATGCGGCCGAAGATATGGCCGCGCGTTAGACGCATTCTCGGAGAATCCACAAATCTGAACGGACACGGCTCCATTGCCATCTCAAATAGACGAAATTCGGATAAAATGGACATCTATTTGGATCACGTGTTGGAGTTGCTCTTAAAATTGGACGGGGTTTTGCTGGTCCGGGCACGAACAAGTGAAGCAGGGGACTAGGAGAGCCCCTGACATGGCTGGGAAGTTTTGTGTCCTGCTTGATTAGTTTGGACTTTACAGGTGAGGTGGAGCGTCGATCACGTCTGCAGCCATGTGCTATGGTAATGTATCCAGCATCAGGCTGGATACCCGGATCCACCGTCTCGATTGTGTCAGACGCATACTTTAATGGGCTTGATTATGGCTGACAGTGTCCAGATTATGCCCATAGAAGCTCCTGGGAAGTCTGCCTGCTCTTCATATTCTCTAAAGAGTATCTTCATCTTCAATAAATATCATTGGTTGAGAACTAGGTTGTAGCCTAGTGGCAAGGGAGCGTAGTGGCGTCTTTAGCAACCAGGGTTCGAGCCACGTCGGGGACGAATTTCTGGTTTCTCACAAGGGATGCTTCTCCTATATCAATAAACCATGGGTGCTAGTGCCCATGAGTTTCATCTTTTTTTAATAAATATCATTGGTTGAACTAAAAAGGCGCTTCAGTTTGAAAAATCTTTTTTTACAGGTTCGTTTTCCCATTGTCCGTTTGGTAATAGAAACATTTGTCTATTTCTACAAATAAACATTCAAAAATTTATTTATTTATTCAAAACGGGCTTTGAACTCCCGGCTTCCGAATCACAACGACACACACAACCATTTTATGAAAAGTCAATGCATATCAAGGAAACCATGCATCAACAGGCAGATTACATGACAGTAACTACTACGGCTGACCCAATACAAAAAGTGAAGTAACACATATTATAGTAGTGGATTTTAATCCTACTAAAAATCTCACCCTATATCCAACACGGAGTAGCACACACACGGTCAACAAAATTCAAGACCAATCAAATGCAAGTTAAGGCAGTCCAAGTAAGGTTTCATGGTCAACTCGTCAAAGGAAGAAGACCCCAAGAAAGAATAAGTGAAGGGAGCAAAGAAGCCCAAGCCCAACCAAGGAAGCTCCCATAGTGCAGAGCTTTTCCTCCTAATGGACCACAACTCACTTTATAGCCCAACAAGGAGCACATGGGCTAAAAGACGAAAAACTATCTAGTTATACTTTTTCACCTCTTTACTTCAAAAACAACCATGGTCATGTCAAGGACCCCTAGGCTATATAAGCCCCCATAGGCATGTCACTCACTCACTCTCACTTGAATAAACTTAAGTGGATGGTCACTCTCCCCTTCCAAGCCTCTTCGGCGGGGCAAACGAAGGCCGAGATCTCGGAGTCCGAGGGACCTAGTCGGGCTCGGTCTATTTGTGAGTCGTACGACTCCGAAATGGTCTCACTCCAAGTGTCTTGTGCCCCACACATTACTCTCGACGATCCTCCCATAGTTCGTAGGTCATACTCCCACGAGGTGACTTAACCTATTTAAAAAAATATCAGTGTGTCACTTTGTCGAGTGTACGACGACCATCGACATAAGACCGTGGTACATGCCCACGCTAATTTCTAATCACACTACTAAGGATACTCCCTAGTCGAAAGTTGATCCTTGAATTTTAACAACACATATGACTAAGTCGACCTCTTCCACTACAATGCCTTCAAGAAGGGATAAACACACCTTATG
This sequence comes from Triticum aestivum, assembly GCF_018294505.1. NCBI lineage: Eukaryota > Viridiplantae > Streptophyta > Magnoliopsida > Poales > Poaceae > Triticum > Triticum aestivum. The sequence continues at coordinate 643,712,489 of NC_057801.1, forward strand.
ACATCGTCGTTGTGTCCGGCCAAATAGGAATGACAAGGATTTTCATCTTGGATGTTGAGACCAACATTTTAAGGCCAGGACAACAGCGTGGAGACAACACCTTCAACAAGGTAACGACACAAGTTTATTGATTCAGAGTCCGACCAATAAAGGCCACACCTAGAGTATTCACCCGAAAATGAAGCAGTGGACATTACCATTTGGTAGAAGGATCTTCCAATAGCAACACAAGCCAGAACTCCGCGTAGAACCATTGTGTTATCCAACGGACAAGAAGGCTTGCCTCACCCGGAACACCTCACAATCATGCACCACCCGAGCGCACGATAGAAGAAGCCATCTATCCACTTGCCTCCTAAGGAGGAGCTTCTCATTGTCATCAAGTATGATGTGAAGCTAACGAAAAGGAGGGATATGATGAGGTTGTGCGAAGAAATAAGGGTGGTGGAGAAAAAAAGGCAGTTGAGGCCACCGGCACATGCGACCCCGTGTGAGGAGGTATGTGAAACTACATGTGGGTGAACGAGGGATGCTCGATCCCCGTGGATCGGATGTGATGATGACATGACAACCATCGATAAGACTCCAAAAATAATAGGTCCAATCATAAGATGTAGTGCCAAACAAATACATGATCAGGTGAACGCTAACCTAAGTTCATATCATGACCTTGAATACATGCCCGCACCTTCACCTTTCTTGTTCTTGATTCAACTAGAGTACAAAGCCCCACCAAAAATAAACCCAAGCCTTGTTGGTGCTGAGATGTTGTTGTTGCATGTCCTTCATCTTTTAGATCTGCACCAAGTGCATCTTCATAGCTGCTTTCAGATTTGGTTGTTGTGCTAGCTTGAAGCTCTTACTGGTTCGATTAAACCTTGGTTCTTAAAAGAGACAAAGCTTCGCTACTATCTACATCACCCTTCATCTTTGGGGAAACCCAACGACTCCTGTTGGAGTAGCAGCTTATTGTTCTAAGAGAGGATAAATTATATGCTAACAAGGAAAAGTGCATCTTTTGCATCGACAAAGTTGCGTTTCTTGGATTTTTTGGTTTCAGGTCAAGGTTTGGAGGTAGATGAGTGATTTATACTAATATCTCCTTTTTATTGATCCAGTATTGGAACTAAAAATAGTATCCCGCACCTATTTCCCCAGAGGTGACCCTGGGTTATCGAACCCACGAGAAGAAGATTGTTCCCTTGAAGCGATGGTCTCTAGAAAGCTTTTGACAAAGTGTCAAATCCAGCTTTTGACCGGATCAGCAAGCAAATAGTGATTCAAACACTTATAATAAACATAAGGTACGGGGATGAGGTCTTAATGCTTACAACCATGTATTGGTGTTGGGATAAAAAATGATATTAGTTTGTGCTCGAAAAGTCACCCATCAAGAGGTGCTTGCTTCGTTTGGAATGGGGGATGTGTCGAAATAACATCCCGACCGGCACGAGTCTTGCATCAAGAATTAGTTATCCTACCGAAGGACCTATCCATCTCATGAGGTCGCCTCGATAATTAAGATAATAATATCAGACAAAAGCTTTGGGCGTTCAATAACTACACCTCATGAATCCTCAAGGATATGATCCATGTTACCCTACTAAACCATATTGTCACCGGTGTTCGATATAACACTTGACGGTCCCCTTGCTCCTAACCTCACCGATGCTCGATCTCCATGATCCTGGGTACCTGCAGGGATGAAGATCGCGGACGAGACAAGAGACACTTCATGATGCAATTTTGTTTTACACATACAAGACGTTGTGTCAAAGACATACATTGATCCCTTCACCAAATACCTGGGGCTGCAAGGCACATGCCTCACCCCATACCTTACCGGACTACTCACACATGGAGATCAGATCACTAGAAGAAATCATTGAAGAACAAATCTTGAGATTGATAGATTGCAATATGTCTTACAATGGACGCCTTGTGCGATGCACGATTACAAGTATGAACTAGATGAGACAGGGCTATGGTGGCAGAGATGGCTATGGAGGTGAAAATGGCAGCGACTAGGGTTAGTGGATGGAGATGATGATTAATGGGTTGTGTCTGTGCTTGACACTCCTCCTCTTCTCGTTCTGTTAACATTTCGACGGGGTCCTCTTAATAAAAGTTGTTCCGGTGGATGACCTGCCTCAGTTTCCACGCCAAACGATCGCTCATACAAGCGCGTGTGGTCGCAAGAAATGTCATCTTTTGCTCTGGAGGCCTTCTGACGCCTCTTTATGATTTATTTCTTATGCATTTTCCTTCCTTTCCTTTCTCCCAAGTGATATCTTCCCTTTTTAACCCATTTCTTGTGGAAAAAATATTAAAGAGACCATTTGTGGGATCATTTGCATTCATTAGTCATTAGTGGCAATATCGGAGCGAGTATCTCTCTTTTAATGAAATATCTCGGTTTAAACAAGATTGAAATGAGTGTAAAAATATCACTCATCAACTCCCCCAAGCTTAAACTTGATCGTCCTCGAGCAACATAGGGATAAATCTGAATCATAAGGAACTCAGTTGTTTAAACCAAAATAATGAGAAGGTTTTGGTTCTATATTCATGGGCCCGTGTGGACGTCCATCATTTTGATCGATGACGAGACAGGTTACTAGGGTGGATTCTTCTTCTTTAGTTCGAGTTACTCTATAGTAGGTCAATCATTCCAGGCATATTAAATTAGAGCGCATGCTACGCGTTGTGAACCCTCGCTCAGTATGGGGATTTTACGGTTCCAAAGCATGGTGCCACATAAAATTTGCGCATTGGATTTTCAGACACCACACACACCACTTCCATATATATATATATATATATATATATATATATATATATATATATATATATATATATAGGGCTGGACTATTTTGTTACCTGTAACAGAATATTATTCTGTTACCCTCGGTCCCTATAAGGCGCGGCCGGCCCAAAAGAAGAAAACTACCCTGATCCCCCCGCATATCCTTCTTACCAACTCCTCCCCGTGCCCACCGCCGCCCGACCTCCTCCCCACCACGCCGCC
>NC_057801.1:643715812-643731149 GCF_018294505.1 Triticum aestivum
AGCGGCCCCAGCCCCGACAAGCCCCATCTTCGGCGACCCCCATCCCCACCCACCACCGTCGCGCCACCGGGCCGGCGCGACCAGTACCGTCGTCGATCCCAACCATGGCGCCCGCCGTCGCGCACCACCTCCCGACCATGGCGCCCGCCGCCGCGCACCACCTCCCGGCCATGGCGCCCGCCACCGCGCACCACCCCCCGGCCACGCGCCCTCCGTAGTGCACCTCCGACTGTGCTCAACAGTACAACTTCTTGTTTTGTGGCCGGTCGCTAAGGAGCTGAGTTGAAAATGAGAGAAGTCTAGAATATTGTCACAAAACACGCTCAGGATGTGAAAACACGCTCAGTACAAAACCATACATACATCCGTTCAAAGTACTCTTTTTCTCGAACATACATTCGTCCGTTCTAGAAAGAAAAATGGTTGAATAAAAAATATTGATCAGTACAAGTTAAAAATGATGGTCCGTTTGGAACAAAAGAAATGACAGAAATTCAACTTGTAAAAGTTCAAGCAAAAAGAAACCCCATACAATTCAAATGAGAAAAGTACAAGTCGTAAAATAAGAGAAGTTCAGAACATCATTGTAAAAAAAGTTTAGTTCAAAAAAATAAATAAAAAACATTTTCTTTTTGAAAAAAATATCATTCACTTCGATGATATAAACGATGCAAGTATAGAGGCGACGATACAATAAACCATTGAAAACTTATGAGCAAAACAGAGCAAAGTCTAGTTAGTGAAAACACGCTTAGTACAAACCCATGCAAGCATTAGTACAAGTACCCTTTTTCGGAACCATTCAAAATTACTCTACAAAAAAATAGCTCAGTACAAACATATACATATATCAGTACGACTACTCTGTTTTTTAGACGAGAAAACAGCATGATCCGTCATGCCGTATTTAAAATTACTGTTAAATGGTTGAGAAGTACAGAAAACGTTCAACATGACTAAGTTTCGCATTTTCGATAGCTATCCAACGGTATATTATTTGCCATATTTCGACAAACTTTTTAAAAAAATCACGTTCAAAATCAAATTTGACCGTATTCGAATTCGTTTTTAAACCGTAAGGAATTAGAAAAACATTTATATACAAAAAAGTTGCGCATTTTCCATAGCTTTCCAACGCCGTATCAGTTGCGTCAATCCAATGAACCGTTTGCAAGAAATCGCGAAAATACGCTTCACCCAGAATTTCACCGTTTTTTAAATTACTTTGAAATCATATAGAATTAGAAAAAACAATACATATATGGAAGATGCGGATTTTCACCAGCTTTCCAACGCCATCTTATTTGCTCAATTCCGACAAACGGTTTGAAAATTGAGTCCAAAATACGATTCACGTTTTCGGTTTTGAAAAAAATGGTTTTTTCAAAACTGCTTTTAAACCATAATGATTTTGCAAAAACGTTCAATATACTTGAAATATGGTTGTCAAGAGCTTTCCAACGATATATTACACACCCTGTTCCGATAAAAAAATTACAAAAAGTTTTTAAACTAAAGAAGACGATGTGTTAAACAAAACTGAAACCACCAGTTCAACCTCTTCGAAAACATCAATACAACCACCTGAAACCGTCAGTTCAAAAAGGGTAACATAATAATATTCTGTTACGCGTAACAGAATAGCCCAGATGTATATATATATATATAGGACAAATATTTCCTACAAGTAGTGGTAGTTACCACCACTTGCGTTTTGTATGTTGTATGTAGTATCTGTCGAAACCAAGAGTATGTCGTGTAGTATGTAGTATATAACAATGATTGGGTAGTATATATACTAATTTTTAGGTAGTATGTATCATTTTTTGAGTATGCTCATTTTTACATATAAATATGTACGTATTTTACAAATATAACAAAAACTATGGGCCATATGCATTTTTTTCATGTAACTTGCTTTGAAATATCTTAGATATAGTATATGAACATATTTAAAATAATAAAATAGTATATATAGTACCACATGATAGTATATAAGCCATGTGGGGTAACTACCACCAGGTGGTAGGATGGATTTGAGATATTTGCATACCCATGATATTTTTGGGTATATACATTGTGCCTCGTTAGTAGGTATTTGAAACCTCGAGCATGTCTCTGTGTATGAGAATATGATACAAAATATAATATTAGGTTATTATATGATGTTTGATTTGTTAGGCTATTTAAAGCATGTTACACACTATTTATAATGTTATGTCCCTAGTAATATGAGAATATAATTAAAAACATAATACAGGTATGTACTCATAAATTTCTCTATAATATTTAAATGTCAAATTTTTGACATACATAACACTTTTTGGGGTATAATTTGTGTAAGGTATATGCGTAGAGCAGTACTACCATTTGTAGGGTACGCATGCGCAATTCTCATGCATACTATATGTATGCACGCACTAATATATTGGGTATATGTACATACCTTCGAAGTATATTGGAATGATAGTCCGTACCCTCGAAATTCTGGATATTTCACATTCGAGTATATTGATTTTGTATGTACATACTTTTATTTTGGAAAGAATCAAATGGAGATCATGCACGCAAGGGAAGTTGTGCATGCGTGTATTATTTGGAAACAAATGCATACATGATAACTTTGAAAGGGAAATATCATAATGAAGGAAATATGCCCTAGAGGCAATAATAAAGTTATTATTTATTTCCTTATTTCATGATAAATGTTTATTATTCATGCTAGAATTGTATTAACCAGAAACATAATATATGTGTGAATACATAGACAAAACATAGTGTCACTAGTATGCCTCTACTTGACTAGCTCATTAATCAAAGATGGTTATGTTTCCTAAACCATAGACATGAGTGGTCATTAGATTAACGGGATCACGTCATTAGGAGAATGATGTGATCGACATGACCCATTCCGTTAGCTTAGCACTTGATCGTTTAGTATGTTGTTATTGCTTTCTTCATAACTTATACATGTTCCTACAACTATGAGATTATGCAACTCCCATTTACCGGAGGAACACTTTGTGAGCTAACAAACGTCACAACGTAACTGGGAGATTATAAAGGAGCACTACACGTGTCTCCAAAGGTACATGTTGAGTTGGCGTATTTCGAGATTAGGTTTTGTCACTCCGATTGTCGGAGAGGTATCTCTGGGCCCTCTCGGTAATGCACATCACTATAAGCCTTGCAAGCAATGTAGCTAATGAGTTAGTTACGGAATGATGCATTACTTAATGAGTAAAGAGACTTGCCGGTAACGAGATTGAACTAGGTATTGAGATACCGACGATCGAATCTCGGGCAAGTAACATATCGATGACAAAGGGAACAATGTATGTTGTTATGCGGTTTGACCGATAAAGATCTTCGTAGAATATGTAGGAGCCAATACGGGCATCCAGGTTCCGCTATTGGTTATTGAACAGAGAGATGTCTCGGTCATGTCTACATAGTTCTCGAACCCGTAGGGTCCGCACGCTTAACGTTCGTTGACGATATAGTATTATATGAGTTATGTATGTTGGTAACCGAATGTTGTTCGGAGTCCCGAATGAGATCACGAGCATGACGAGGAACTCCGGAATGGTCCAGAGATAAAGTTTAATATATGGGATAATGTTGTTTGGTCTTCGGAAGGGTTCCGGAATTCACCAGAAGGGGTTCCGGATGTTTCCCGAAATGTTTGGGTACGAGAACACGTTATTTGGGCCAAAGGGGAAAGCCCTCAAGGTTTTTGGAGAGCGCAAAAGAAAGTTTTGCGGAGTCCAGGGGCCAGACACTGGGAACCCTCGCGTCTAGCCCTGGAGTCCGAGAAGGACTCTTGCCTTTCGGTGAAACCGACTTTGTGGAGGCTTTTACTCCAAGTTTCGACCCCAAGGCTCAACATATAAATAGAGGGGCAGGGCTAGCACCAAAGACACATCAAGAAACACCAAGCCGTGTGCCGGCAACCCCGTCCCCTCTAGTTTATCCTCCATCATAGTTTCTATAGTGCTTAGGCGAAGCCCTGCGGAGATTGTTCTTCACCAACACCGTCACCACGCCATCGTGCTGCTGGAACTCATCTACTACTTCGCCCGTCTTGCTGGATCGAGAAGGCGAGGACGTCATCAAGCTGAACGTGTGCAGAACTCGGAGGTGCCGTGCGTTCGGTACTTGGATCGGTTGGATCGTGAAGACGTACCACTACATCAACCGCATTGTCATAACGCTTCCGCTTAGCGATCTTAAAGGGTATGAAGATACATTCCCCCTCTCGTTGCTATGCATCACCATGATCTTGTGTGTGTGCGTAGGAAAATTTTGAAATTACTACGTCCCCAAAAGTGGCATCCGAGCCAGGTTTTATGCGTAGATGTTATATGCACGAGTAGAACACAAGTGAGTTGTGGGCGATGCAAGTCATACTGCTTACCAGCATGTCATACTTTGGTTCGGCGGTATTGTTGGATGAAGCGGCCTGGACCGACATTACGTGTACGCTTACGCGACACTGGTTCTACCGATGTGCTTTGCACACAGGTGGCTGGCGGGTGTCAGTTTCTCCAACTTTAGTTGAACCGAGTGTGACTACGCCCGGTCCTTGAGAAGGTTAAAACAACACTAACTTGACGAACTATCGTTGTGGTTTTGATGCGTAGGTAAGAACGGTTCTTGCTCAGCCCGTAGCAGCCACATAAAATTTGCAACAACAAAGTAGAGGACATCTAACTTGTTTTTGCAGGGCATGTTGTGATGTGATATGGTCAAGACGTGATGCTATATTTTATTGTATGAGATGATCATGTTTTGTGACCAAGTTATCGGCAACTGGCAGGAGCCATATGGTTGTCGCTTTATTGTATGAAATGCAAGCGCCCTGTAATTGCTTTACTTTATCACTAAGCGGTAGCGATAGCCGTAGAAGCAATAGATGGCGAAACGACAACGATGATAGGATGGAGATCAAGGTGTCGCGCCGGTGACAATGGTGATCACGACGGTGCTTTGGAGATGGAGATCACAAGCACAAGATGATGATGGCCATATCATATCACTTATATTGATTGCATGTGATGTTTATCCTTTATGCATCTTATCTTGCTTTGATTGACGGTATCATTTAAGATGATCTCTCACTAATTATCAAGAAGTGTTCTCCCTGTGTATGCACCGTTGCGAAAGTTCTTCGTGCTGAGACACCACGTGATGATTGGGTGTGATAGGCTCTACGTTCAAATACAACGGGTACAAAACAGTTGCACACGCGGAATACTCAGGTTAAACTTGACGAGCCTAGCATACACAGATATGGCCTTGGAACACGGAGACCGAAAGGTCGAATGTGAATCATATAGTAGATATGATCAACATAGTGATGTTCACCATTGAAAACTACTCCATCTCACGTGATGATCAGATATGGTTTAGTTGATTTGGATCACGTGATCACTTAGATGACTAGAGAGATATCTGTCTAAGTGGGAGTTCTTAGATGCAGACGTTATGAACGTTTGGCTAGCTCAATATGGTGACTACTTGATAGTTTAGTGCACCATGCTTAACGGCTTAGAATCGGGACTTCAAAGACATTTTGAACGTCATGGACCATATGAGATGTTCCAGGAGTTGAAGTTAATATTTCAAGAAAATACCTGAGTTAAGAGATATGAAGTCTCTAACAAGTTCTATAGCTAAAAATATGGAGGAGAATTGCTCAACTAGTGAGCATCTGCTCAAATTGTTTGGGTACTACAATCGCTTGAATCAAGTGAGAGTTAATCTTCCAGATAACATAGTGATTGACAGAGTTCTCTAGTCACCATCACCAAGTTACTAGAACTTCATGATGAACTATAGTATGCAAGGGATGGCGAAAACAATTCCCGAGCTCTTCATGATGTTCAAATCGACGAAGGTAGAAATCAAGAAAGAGCATCAATTGTTGATGATTGACAAGACCACTAGTTTCAAGAAAAGGGCAAAGGGAAATAAATGGAAACTTCAAGTAGAATGGCAAGCAAGTTGTTACTCCCGTGAAGAAGCCCAAAGCTGAACCAAAGCCTGAAACTGAGTGCTTCTACCGCAAAAAAAAATGGTCACTGGAAGTGGAAATGCCCTAAATATTTGGTGGATAAGAAGGATGTCAAAGTAAACAAGGGTATATTTGATATACAGGTTATTGATGTGTACCTTACTAGTGTTTATAGTAGCCCCTGGGTATTTGATACTTGTTCAATTGCTAAAAATTAGTAACTCGAAACATGAGTTATAGAATAAACAGACACTAGTTGAGGGCCAAGTGACGATGTGTGTTGGAAGTGGTTCCAAGATTGATATGATCATCATCGCACACTCCCTATACTTTCGGGATTAGTGTTAAACCTAAATAAATGTTATTTGGCGTTTGCGTTGAGCATGAATATGATTTGAGCATGTTTATTGCAATACGGTTTTTCATTTAAAATCAGAGAACAATTGTCGTTCTGTTTAAATGAATAAAATCTTCGATGGTCATACACCTAATGAAAATAGTTTGTTGGATCTCGATCGTAGTGATAGACAAAAGATGCAAAGTTGATAATGATAGTGCAACTTATTTGTGGCACTGCCGTTTGGGTCATATCGGTGTAAAGCGCATGAAGAAACTCCATAAAGATGGTTTTTGGAATCACTTGATTATGAATCATTGATGCTTGCGAACCATGCCTTACGGGCAAGATGACTAAAACTCGGTTCTCCAGAACAATGGAACGAGCTACTTGTTGGAAATAATACATACCGATGTATGCAATCCAATGAGTGTTGATGCTCATGGCGAGTATCGTAATTTCCTGACCTCCACAGATGATTTGAGCAGATATGGGTATATCTACTTAATGAAACACAAGTCTGAAACATTTGAAAAGTTCAAAGGATTTCAGAGTGAAGTGGAAAATCATCGTAACAAGAAAATAAAGTTTCTACGATCTGATCATGGATATGAATATTTGAGTTACGAGTTTGGCCTTCAGTTAAAATAATGTGGAATAGTTTCACAAACTCATGCCACCTGGAATACCACATCGTAACGGTGTGTCCGAACGTCATAACCGCACCTTATTTGATATGGTGCGATCTATGATGTATCTTACCGATTTACCACTATCGTTTTGGGGTATGCATTAGAGACAGCTGCATTCACGTTAAATAGGGCACCATCTAAATCCGTTGAGACAACACCGTATGAACTATGGTTTAGCAATAAACCTAAGCTGTCGTTTCTTAAAGTTTGGGGTTGCGATACTTATGTGAAAAAGTTTCAACATGATAAGCTCAAACCCAAATTAGAGAAATGCGTCTTCATAGAATACCCAAAAGAGACTATTGGGTACACCTTCTATCACAGATCCGAAGGCAAGATCTTTGTTGCTTAAGAATGGATCCTTTCTAGAGAAGGAGTTTCTCTTGAAAGAATTGAGTGGGAGGAAAGTAGAACTTGATGAGGTAACTGTACCTGCTCACTTATTGGAAAGTAGTTCATCACTTAAATTAGTTCCTATGATTCCTACTCTAATTAGTGAAGAAGCTAATGATGATGATCATGAAACTTCAGATTATGTTACTACAGAACCTCGTAGGTCTTCCAAAGTACAGTCCACACCAGAGTGGTATGGTAATCCTGTTCTGGAAGTCATGTTACTAGACCATGATGAAACCTACGAACTATGAGGAAGCGATGATGAGCCCAGATTCCACGAAATGGCTTGAGGCCATAAAATCTGAGATGGGATCCATATATGAGAACAAAGTGTGGACTTTGGTGGACTTGCCCGATGATCGGCAAGCCATAGAAAATAAATGGATCTTCAAGTGGAAGACGGACACTGATAGTAGTGTTACTATCTACAAAGCTCGACTGTTGAAAAAGGTTTTTTGATAAAGTTCAAGGTGTTGACTACGATGAGATTTTCTCACTCATAGCGATGCTTAAGTTTGTCCGAATCATGTTAGCAATTGCCACATTTTATGAAATCTGGCAAATGGATGTCAAAACTGCATTCCTTAATGGTTTTCTTAAAGAAGAGTTGTATATGATGCAACCAGAAGTAAGGATGGCAATGGGTAGGGTATGGGGTGGGTAGAGCAATACCATACCCATACCCATGTAGTTAATGGGTAACAAATTCTACCCATACCCGTACCCATGGGTATAAAACTTTACCCATACCCAGACCCGATGGATACCCGTGCCCATTGGGTACCCAATGGGTAGATCAAATAGTACACAAGTTATTCACGGTACATTCATCTATAGCACATTTTACAAAAGAACACTGATCTCAACTCAATAATAGATACACGAGTACATGGCAATTATCTCAATTCAAATTTACAATTGGTGACAACTTTATCATAGATTCAATAGCTCACAATTTTAACAGATGTACACTTGTGAATCATGGATATGTTTCACAATTCACTATAAATGGGTAGGGTATGGGTATATCCATGGGTAAAAGGCTATACCCATTCCCTACCCATGACTTAGCGGGTAGGGTATGGGTTGTATCCGTGGGTATAAAATTGTGCCCATACCCTGCCCATGCGGGTACGGTACCCCTGGGTACCCGTACCCATGGGTAAAATTGCCATCCTTAACCAGAAGGTTTTGTCAATCCTAAAGGTGCTAACAAAATGTGCAAGCTCCAACAATCCATCTATGGACTGGTGCAAGCATCTCGGAGTTGGAATATACGCTTTGATAAGTTGATCAAAGAATATAGTTTTATACGAACTTGAAGTGAAGCCTGTATTTTCAATAAAGTGAGTGGGAGCATTACAACCTTTCTGATAACTATATGTGAGTAACATATTGTTGATCAGAAATGATGTAGAATTTTTCTGGAAAGTATAAAGAAGTGTTTGAAAGGAGTTCTTTAAAAGAAAGACCTCAGTAAAGCTACTTACACATTGAGCATCAAGATCTATAGAGATAGATCATGACGCTTGATAAGATTTTTCAATGAGCACATACCTTGATAAGATTTTGAAGTAGTTCAAAATGGAACAGTCAAAGAAGGAGTTATTGCCTGTGTTGCAAGATGTGAAGTTGAGTAAGACTCAAAACCCGACAATGGCAGAAAGTAGAAAAAGAATGAAAAGTCATTCCCTATGCCTCAGTCATAGGTTCTATAGAGTATGCTATGCTGTGTACTAGACCTATTGTATACCTTGCTCTGAGTTTCGAAAGGGAGTACAATTTTTTGATCTAGAAGTAGATCACTAGACAGCGGTCAAGAATATCCTTAGTAAGTACTAAGGAAATATTTCTTGATAATGGAAGTGATAAAAGAGCTTGTCGTAAAGAGTTACAACGGTGCAAGCTTTTACACCGATCCAGATGACTCTAAGTCTCAATCCGAATACATATTGAAAGTGGGAGCAATTAGCTAGAGTAGCTCCGTGCAGAGCATTGTAGACATAGAATATTTGCAAAATACATACGGTTCTGAATGTGACAAACCCGTTGACTAAACTTCTCTCACAAGCAAAAACATGATCACACCTTAGTACTCTTGGGTGTTAATCACATAGAGATGTGAACTAGATTATTGACTCTAGTAAACCCTTCGGGTGTTGATCACATGATGGTGTGAACTATGGTTGTTAATCACATACAGATGTGAATATTGGTGTTCAATCACATGGTGGTGTGAACTAGATTATTAACTCTAGTGCAAATGGGAGACTGAAGGAAATATGCCTAAGAGGCAATAATAAAGTTATTATTTATTTCCTTATTTCATGATAAATGTTTATTATTCATGCTAGAATTGTATTAACCAGAACCATAATACATGTGTGAATACATAGACAAACATAGTGTCACTAGTATGACTCTACTTGACTAGCTCGTTAATCAAAGATGGTTGTGTTTCCTGACCATAGACATGTGTTGTCATTTGACTAATGGGATCACATCATTAGGAGAATGATGTGATTGACATGACCCATTCCGTTAGCTTGGCACTTGACCGTTTAGTATGTTGCTATTGCTTTCTTCATGACTTATACATGTTCCTACAACTATGAGATTATGCAACTCCCGTTTACCGGAGGAACACTTTGTGAGCTACCAAACGTCACAACATCACTGGGTGATTATAAAGGAGCTCTACAGGTGTATCCAAAGGTACATGTTGAGTTGGCGTATTTTGAGATTAGGTTTTGTCACTCCGATTGTCGGAGAGGTATCTCTGGGCCCTCTCGGTAATGCACATCACTATAAGCCTTGCAAGCAATGTAGTTAATGAGTTAGTTATGGAATGTTGCATTACGTAATGAGTAAAGAGACTTGCCGGTAACGATATTGAACTAGGTATTGAGATACCGACGATCGAATCTCGGGCAAGTAACATACCGATGACAAAGGGAACAACGTATGTTGTTATGCAGTTTGACCGATAAAGATCTTCGTAGAATATGTAGGAGCCAATATGGGCATCCAGGTTCCGCTATTGGTTATTGACCAGAGAGATGTCTCGGTCATGTCTACATAGTTCTCGAACCCGTAGGGTCCACACGCTTAACGTTCGTTGACGATATAGTATTATATGAGTTATGTATGTTGCTAACCGAATGTTGTTCGGAGTCCCGAATGAGATCACGAACATGAAGAGGAACTCCGGAATGGTCCGGAGATGAAGTTTAATATATGGGATAATGTTGTTTGGTCTCCGGAAGGGTTCCGGAGTTCACCGGAAGGGGTTCCGGATGTTTCCCGAAATGTTTGGGTACGAGAACACGTTATTTGGGCCAAAGGGGAAAGCCCTCAAGGTTTTTGGAAAGCGCAAAAGGAAGTTTTGCGGAGTCCAAGGGCCAGACGCCAGGGTCCCTGGCGTCTGGGTCCAGACGCCGGGAACCCTGGCGTCTGGCCCTGGAGTCCGAGAAGGACTCTTGCCTTTCGGGTGAAACCGACTTTGTGGAGGCTTTTACTCCAAGTTTCGACCCCAAGGCTCAACATATAAATAGAGGGGCAGGGCTAGCACCAAAGACACATCAAGAAACACCAAGCCGAGTGCCGGCAACCCCGTCCCCTCTAGTTTATCCTCCATCAGAGTTTCAGTAGTTCTTAGGCGAAGCCCTGCGGAGATTGTTCTTCACCAACACCGTCACCACGCCGTCGTGCTGCCGGAACTAATCTACTACTTCGCCCGTCTTGCTGGATTGAGAAGGCGAGGACGTCATCGAGTCGAACGTGTACAGAACTCGGAGGTGCCGTGCGTTCGGTACTTGGATCGGTCGGATCATGAAGACGTACGACTACATCAACCGCGTTGTCATAACGCTTCCACTTAGCGATCTTCAAGGGTATGAAGATACATTCCCCCTCTCGTTGCTATGCATCACCATGATCTTGCGTGTGCGTAGGAAAATTTTGAAATTACTACATTCCCCAACAGTGGCATCCGAGCCAGGTTTTATGCGTAGATGTTATATGCACGAGTAGAACACAAGTGAGTTGTGGGCGATACAAGTCATACTGCTTACCAACATGTCATACTTTGGTTCGGCGGTATTGTTGGATGAAGCGGCCTGGACCGACATTACACGTACGCTTACGCGAGACTGGTTCTACCGACGTGCTTTGCACACAGGTGGCTGGCGGGTGTCAGTTTCTCCAACTTTATTTGAACCGAGTGTGACTACGCCCGGTCCTTGAGAAGGTTAAAACAACACTAACTTGACGAACTATCGTTGTGGTTTTGATGCATAGGTAAGAACGGTTCTTGCTCAGCCCGTAGCAGCCACGTAAAATTTGCAACAACAAAGTAGAGGATGTCTAACTTGTTTTTGCGGGGCATGTTGTGATGTGATATGGTCAAGACGTGATGCTATATTTTATTGTATGAGATGATCTTGTTTTGTAACCGAGTTATCGGCAACTGGCAGGAGCCATATGGTTGTCGCTTTATTGTATGAAATGCAAGCGCCCTACAATTGCTTTACTTTATCACTAAGCGGTAGCGATAGTCGTAGAAGCAATAGATGGCGAAACGACAACGATGATACGACGGAGATCACGGTGTCGCGCCGGTGACGATGGTGATCACGACGGTGCTTCGGAGATGGAGATCACAAGCACAAGATGATGATGGCCATATCATATAACTTATATTGATTGCATGTGATGTTTATCCTTTATGCATCTTATCTTGCTTTGATTGACGGTAGAATTTTAAGATGATCTCTCACTAATTATCAAGAAGTGTTCTCCCTGAGTATGCGCCGTTGCGAAAGTTCTTCGTGCTGAGACACCACGTGATGATCGGGTGTGATAGGCTCTACGTTCAAGTACAACGGGTACAAAACAGTTGCACACACAGAATACTCAGGTTAAACTTGACGAGCCTAGCATATACAGATATGGCCTCGGAACACGGAGACCGAAAGGTCGAACGTGAATCATATAGTAGATATGATCAACATAGTGATGTTCACCATTGAAAACTAATCCATCTCACGTGATGATCAGATATGGTTTAGTTGATTTGGATCACGCGATCACTTAGATGACTAGAGAGATGTCTATCTAAGTGGGAGTTCTTAAGTAATATGATTAATTGAACTTTAATTTATCATGAACTTAGTCCTGATAGTATGTTGCAAATTATGTTGTATATCAATAGCTCGATTTGTTGCTTCCCTATGTTTATTTTTGATATGTTCCTAGAGAAAAACTATGTTGAAAGATGTTAGTAGCAATGATGCGGATTAGATCCGTGATCTAAGGTTTATCCTCATTGCTGCATAGAAGAATTATGTCCTTGATGCACCGCTAGGTGACAGACCTATTGCAGGAGTAGATGTAGACGTTATGAACGTTTGGCTAGCTCAATATGATGACTACTTGATAGTTTAGTGCACCATGCTTAACGGCTTAGAATCGGGACTTCAAAGACGTTTTGAACGTCATGGACCATATCAGATGTTCCAGGAGTTGAAGTTAATATTTGAAGCAAATACCCGAGTTGAGAGATATGAAGTCTCTAACAAGTTCTATAGCTAAAAAGATGGAGGAGAATTGCTCAACTAGTGAGCATGTGCTCAAATTGTTTGGGTACTACAATCGCTTGAATCAAGTGGGAGTTAATCTTCCAGATAGGATAGTGATTGACAGAGTTCTCTAGTAACCATCACCAAGTTACTAGAACTTCGTGATGAACTATAGTATGCAAGGGATGACGAAAATGATTCCCGAGCTCTTCGTGATGTTCAAATCAACGAAGGTAGAAATCAAGAAAGAGCATCAAGTGTTGATGATTGAAAAGACCACTAGTTTCAAGAAAAGGGCAAAGGGAAAGAAAGGGAAACTTCAAGTAGAATGGCAAGCAAGTTGTCACTCCCGTGAAGAAGCCCAAAGCTGAACCAAAGCCTGAAACTGAGTGCTTCTACTGCAAAGGAAATTGTCACTGGAAGCGGAAATGCCCTAAATATTTGGTGGATAAGAAGGATGGCAAAGTAAACAAGGGTATATTTGATATACAGGTTATTGATGTGTACCTTACTAGTGTTTATAGTAGCCCCTGGGTATTTCATACTTGTTCAGTTGCTAAAAATTAGTAATTCGAAACAGGAGTTATAGAATAAACAGAGAGTAGTTGAGGGTCAAGTGACGATGTGTGTTGGAAGTGGTTCCAAGATTGATATGATCATCATCGCACACTCCCTATACTTTCGGGATTAGTGTTAAACCTAAATAAATGTTATTTGGCGTTTGCGTTGAGCATGAATATGATTTGATCATGTTTATTGCAATACGTTATTCATTTAAAATCAGAGAATAATTGTTGTTCTATTTAAATGAATAAAATCTTCGATGGTCATACACCCAATGAAAATAGTTTGTTGGATCTTGATCGTAGTGATACACATATTCATTATATTGATGACAATAGATGCAAAGTTGATAATGATAGTGCAACTTATTTGTGGCACTGCCGTTTGGGTCATATCGGTGTAAAGCGGATGAAGAAACTCCATAAAGATGGATTTTGGAATCACTTGATTATGAACCATTTGATGCTTGCGAACCGTGCCTTACGGGCAAGATGACTAAAACTCGGTTCTCCAGAACAATGGAACGAGCTACTGACTTGGTGGAAATAGTACATACCGATGTATGCAATCCAATGAGTGTTGATGCTTGTGGCGAGTATCGTTATTTCCTGACCTTCACAGATGATTTGAGCAGATATGGGTATATCTACTTAATGAAACACAAGTCTGAAACATTTGCAAAGTTCAAAGAATTTCAGAGTGAAGTGGAAAATCATCGTAACAAGAAAATAAAGTTTCTATGATATGATCATGGAGATGAATATTTGAGTTACGAGTTTGTCCTTCAGTTAAAATAATGTGGAATAGTTTCACAAACTCATGCCACCTGGAATACCACAACGTAACGGTGTGTCCGAACGTCATAACCGCAACTTATTTGATATGGTGCGATTTATGATGTGTCTTACCGATTTACCACTATCATTTTGGGGTTATGCATTAGAGACAGCTGCATTCACGTTAAATAGGGCACCATCTAAATCCATTGAGATGACACCGTATGAACTATGGTTTAGCAATAAACCTAAGCTGTCGTTTCTACTACTTCGCCTGTCTTGCTGGATCGAGAAGGCGAGGACGTCATCGAGCTGAACGTGTGCAAAACTCGGAGGTGCCGTGCGTTCGGTACTTGGATCGGTCGGATCGTGAAGACGTACGACTACATCAACCGCGTTGTCATAACGCTTCCGCTTAGCAATCTTCAAGGGTATGAAGATACATTCCCCCTCTCGTTGCTATGCATCACCATGATCTTGCGTGTGTGTAGGAAAATTTTGGAATTACTACATTCCCCAACACATAAATGGAAAAATCTTGCATGCAAAATTTAATGGGTTTGGATCCACGACGCATTAATGTAAAACCAGCTAAGTGCCCAGGCACCTAGGTGTCCCAAACATTTTACCTATATAGGACATATATATAGACACACACACACACACATATATATATATAGTGTTACTATTCATCACCCAGAGTGCAGAATAAGTTATTCTTCATCGAAGGTAATTTTACGATCGCTTTCTAAATAAATTATGTTTACAACATAACTTGTTATATGTATATTGATTCAATATGTAAAATTTGGTATAGAAAACAAAAATATAGGTTGTAAGATCAGAAAAATCACATTTTATGTATGTTTTACGCTATGTTTTTACATTCGTAATTTTACAAAATATAAAATATTTTTTACGACGAGTACATATTTTTATGTATGAAATAAGACAAAATTTACGAAACGTAAAAATAT
>NC_057801.1:643731724-643744921 GCF_018294505.1 Triticum aestivum
GCAGTGACTCCCCTGTCTTCCCCTGGCGATGGAACCCTAGCGCTGCGCCGTCGCCCGCAGCCACCCAGCCGCCGCGGCTCCTTGGCACCCCTCTGGCCAAATCCATGTCGCAGCGACCTCGCCATCTCCTCGCCCCCCTCATCATTCAAGGCGACTTTTCTGCACGGCAACAACTTTGAGGGTATACGGTTTGAGTGGACCTCTGGCGGCTGAGATCACCAGGGCCTCGTCCTCGTCCCTGGCAGCTCGGATTCGTCGTTTGCAAGGTCGGCATCCACGCCTACGCCACATCCATCAAGGTGAGATCCATATCCCCTCTTCACCCTTATTCCTCTACTGTTCTTGATTCATATTCCTGAATAGTTCCACGTGTTCTTGATTCCAGTAAGTAGTAGTACTACATGTCTATAATTCCTGCAAGGATTATGTGAGGAAATTGAGAGGAAGGGGATGAATTAGGGGAGTTGGTAGAGAAAGGGGATGAGCGACAGAGAGCATATAGACAGATAGAGTTTCCTTTTCTTCAGAGATAACAAATACACAGTGCATGATTATCATGGATGTTGTAAACATATTTCTATTGCCTCTGTTTCTTTTATTTGCCTTGAGATGGAGGTAGTGAACTAGCTAGCTCGTTGATTCATATTGCTGATTAGTTCTAGGCGTTCTTGATTCCTGATTATTGATTCCAGTTAGTATTAGTTCTACATGTCAATAATCCCAGCAAGGATTAGTAGTCAAAGTAGTGTGAGGCCCTGATTTGGGTCTCAGGGATTAATCATAGAAATAGTAGATTTATATATTAGGTTTATATATTAAATGGTAGTTTAGTACACATAAATTTGGTTGCAGTTTCCGCGTAAAAAATTCACATCAGTTCAAAATGAGAGACAATAAAAGTTCGGAGATAAATAATTGAACATGAAATGAACTAGTGTGATTCAAATTCGGGTGACTATGTATTTTCTTATGCTTACAAGAATTGTAGCTTCCTTCTTGCTTGCTAATTGCTATAGCTTACAATACTTGGAGCATTTTTCGGTTGTGATCTGTACTTTAGGTGCTAACCAAAGAATATGCAAGGTTATTCAGATTGAGGATCTTAACTAATCATGTTAATGGTTGGTCTTGCTCCCTGTGCATTTTCACTCACCGAGAGCGACTACTCCAGAAAAAAAAGCCATGGGAACGTGTTGCCCTCAGTCCTCTCTCGACAAATCCAGCAGTGCAGGTTCTCCTATGCGCCAAGTATTGCCAGCGGTGATGCCTCCATCACTGCTGAAATGGTATGACTTCTTTGTAAAAAAAAATCAGGTCTAGTAGTTTGTCACAAAGTCATTTATTCTGATCCCATCATGAAGGAAAAAAAAGACAACCGAGCTAAGTACTTGTTTGGGAATATCGTAGGTTCAAACACATAAACCTAAATAAGTTCATTGAAGAGTACATGTACCAGAGTTTATTTTGGAAGTCCAGAAAAGCATCAAGGTAAAAGCAAAAACCTACAATTTGTGCATGTCATCTGTTTGTGGAAAATGTCTGAGCGAGGACACAAATAGTTCAGACTCAAAACTTAAAAAGAAGCTTTATGTAGTGTTAGTACTTAAAAGAAGAACAGAAGTTCAAGCTCAAAACTTTAAAAAGTTCAGTACATAAAGGTTCACACTCCTACTTAGTAACTACCTCAATTGACCCTAATTTTCTCTGCTCCACTTCAATTTCATTTGTTTCTTAGGTCAAAATCAAGTTGCACAGAAGCTGATCGATGAAAAAAGAGCTGGCTAAAAATGAAAATCTCTTGTGTAGTTAATTTTTCCCTCAAAAAAATGTTTGGTATTCTCTTATTTCATATTGAGCCTTTATCAGGAATTTCTGTATCAAAAAAGTAAAAAAGATGTGCATGTTTATGAGAAGAAAATTTCTGTACCACATGCCATTGCTTCACTTCCCTTGTTATGCTCTCTTCTCCCTAGTTCAAACATACTTGCACAAAAGGTTCAAATATTTAGTGTCTGCAAAAAAGAAATCATCGCCACATGTTCAAACTTCTTGCTCCAAAAAAGCTCTAAGGAAAAAATATTGTTACAACACTATCTACTGTTACTTGTCATATCAGTCCCAATATTTGGGAAGGGTCACATCTTCACGTAGATAGCGTGATGGTAGGCGATTCTTCACTAGCAGTGGAGAAGTACAAACACATCGTCATAGTGAGTACAGATGTTGTGTAGTACTCATCTTTTTAATACAAATGTTTTAAAAGTTTCTTTTTGAACTTCTCCCAATTAATATACCTGAACTTAATTATCTTTCTAACATGTACTTATATCACCTTCATTGGATTTTGTGTTTGTGCTTGTAACACAATCAATTCAGGTCTCGATAGACCACAAGTTCAAGTTCACTAGTATTTATAAATGCTGGTAGCAGTACTAGTATTTACAAATTTGTAACCTAAGAACTAAGCTTGCATCCTGTTACTTCTATGGAAGCACTGACCTCGTAAATATTTTTGACCAACCACTGACCAGAGAATTAGACATGGTGCTCAATGTATTCTCTCAACCTTGGTTGTTCTTGCAATGCTTATAATCTTGACATCTTTGATGAATCAAGCCCGAACTGAAGCCTGTAGGCGAGTCGGGCGTTGGGCCAACCGCTGTCGTCTGTCTACCTCCTTCCCCGGTGAGCCCATGCTCTTCTGCACTTGATTCTTGATCCGCCTGCACCTATTTTCTCTGTTCGAAATTCCCAAAGCATCAGTACTTTGTATTAGGATACACCATGTTAGTTATGCAAATTTCCATTATGCTTGTATGTCCAAAAATGTGTACAGTTACTGCTTTTGACTTCTTGTAGTGCAGAGAAGTTACCCTGTCGTGGGCTGACCTCGAGGCTCCTTCTCCACGTCGAAACAATTGCAGGACTAACGTGCTACTAACCATGCAAGGTTCCTCAAGGAGCTCGTGTACAACAATACTGAAAGGAAAAACTGCTCCAGTTTTGAACTTCTTATTCAGTCATGCTATTACTGAGTGAAAATGGAGTGAAAGTGTATTGTAATTGATCTGTCTTAGACCTTGGCAATCCTCTATTTAGCCTGCTTGTTTTTTGGTCTGTAATTCAAGAACTTTGAGCTTCCTAATTCGGTTTTTTGTTAATTTGTTATGCCCAGTACAAACCCTTAAATCTGAAGAGGCTTCTAATAGCAAGAAAATGTACAGTTAGTGTGTTGTATATGCCATTCATGTATGAAAAATGTGCAGTCGGTGTGGTGTATATGTTATTCATGTACATATATTATATGTGAATTTTTTTTGTATATGATGAGATGATTGCTACTTCTTCAAAGAAGGTATACATGATAGCTGGATGTGTGTGCAAGAATGAAAAAAATGGTTCAAATCAAAAACCTTGATCAGTACAAATTAAAAACAATGATCAGTTCAAAAAATAGAAGATGGTTAGCTTTTGGTATCCTGTGACATTGACGTTCAAGAAAACATCCAAGTTCTACAACTGATACATACAGATAGGACATGGAGATCAGTCCAATAGGTGCATCTGAATTGACATGTCGCGTGCCGCCCACCCGTACCCATGCCACAGGTCATGCCGTGCCGGCTCGCCGTCAATCACTATTGTTGCTCAGCCTCGCAGTGCTCCCACAATTGCCACACGCAACATCTTTCTATCGTTGGCCTCACCCTGCTCTCCTGCATATTGACATTGTAAAAAATCAACAACTTCACAATTAAAAAGGTTGTAAGTTCAACACGACGTCCCAGATAAGTTTAAAAAAAAGCTAAAACAAAATGAAACCCCATAAAAATTCAAAATGTTAAAAGTTCTAAGTTGCAAAACAAGAGAAGTCCAAAAACATCATTGCAAAAAAATTGAGTTAAAGAAAGAAACACACGCAAATTTCCTTTCAAAAAAATATCATTCAGTTCAACGATATAAACCATGCAAGTTCGGGGACTATGATACCCAAAAAATATAGTGAAGTCTAGTATGTGAAAACACGCTCAGTACAAACTCATACAGACATCAGTTCAAGTACTCTTTTCTTTGAACCATTCAAAATTACTCTAAAAAATACCTCAGTACAAACACATACCTAGATCAGTATGACAACTCTGTTCTTTTTGTTACTGTCCCATGCAAACCTAGATCAGTACAAATATACCGTTGAAAACTTACGAGCAAAATTATTACCCAAAACAGAGCAAAGTCTAGTTAGTGAAAACACGCTCAGTACCAACCCATGCAAACATCAGTTAAAGTACCCTTTTTTGGAACCATTCAAAATTACTCTCCGAACAAATACATCAGTACAAACGGAAACATAGATCAGTACAAGTACTCTGTTTTTTCTGACGGAAAAACAACACGATGGTTCTCACCGTAATCCAAATTACTCTTCAACGTTTGCGACTTTGATAAAACGTTCAACATGACTAAGTTTCGTATTTTCGATATCTTTCCAACCATATATTATTTGCCTCATTTCGACAAACTTTAAAAAAAATCACGTTTGAAATCAAATTTGATCATATTCAAATCCGTTTTTAAACCATAAGGAATTAGAAAAACATTTCAATACAAAAAAGTTGTGCATTTTCCATAGCTTTCCAACGCCGTATCATTTGCATCAATCCGACAAACTGTTTGCAAAAAATCGCGAAAATACATTTCGCCCAGAATTTTACCGTTTTCCAAATTACTTTTAAATCGTATAGAATTAGAAAAAAAAATAGATATGTGGAAGATGCGGATTTTCACCAGCTTTCCAACGCTATCTTATTTGCTCAATTCCGACAAACGTTTGAAAATTAAGTCCAAAATATGATTCATGTTTTCGGTTTTGAAAAAAAACAGTTTTTCAAAACTGCTCTTAAACCATAATGATTTTGCAAAAACGTTCAATATACTTGAAATATACTCCCTCAGTTCCTAAATATAAGGTGTATAGTTTTTGGCACGGAAATTAAAGAACGCACATGGAGGGAAAATTTCACAAGCTTTGGGCGACATTTAACCATACTAATTGACATGAGAAAATAGAGGAGCTTGCCGTATATAAGGAAATGTAATCAAATCCCTCAAAATATTATTCAAACGAGTGGTGAAATGCAATACACCTTATATTTTGGACTTTTTCTCAAAAATCTATACACCTTATATCAAGGAACGGAGGGAGTAGTTGTTAAGAGCTTTCCAACGATATATTACACGCCCAGTTCCGACAAAAAAGTTGCAAAAAAAATTGAACTAAAAAGACGACCCGTTAAACAAAACTAAAAGCATCAGTTCAACCACTTCGAAAACATCAGTACAACCACCTGAAACTGTCATTTCAAAAAGGGTAACAGAATAATATTCTGTTATGCGTAACAGAATAGCCCATATATATATATATATATATATATATATATATATATATATATATATATATATATATATATATACACAACCGGTCTATTATGCTAATATTAGCAGAATAACTATTCTGAGAACACTTCCGCACTGCACGCTCAACGCGAGTGCACTGCACTCTCAGTAGTAGAGGTACTGCAACACAGCGACCATTGAACTTCGTGTCGAAAAAACTATACGTGTTGTTTTCTGGGTACCTTTTTCGCTCTAGTTTTTTAACCGTTTAACGAAATGATGCGTGTAATATACCATTGAGAAGCTATGGAGTAGGCTCAGCTTCGCCATGTTGAACACTTTTTGTGATTCCTCACGGTTTAAGAGCAGTTTTGAAAATGGTGCGGCACACGACTATGACAACGAGCGTTTTTTGTGTTTTTTTCTAAACCGCTCGTCGGAATGAAGCAAATGATACACTGTTGGAAACATATCATCGAGGCGCATCTTTTTCATATTTATTATTTTCCGTAACTCGTTACGATTTAGGAGCAGTTTTAAATTTAGTAAATTGCGGAATTCAGTTTTTTCGATTTTTTTTTTCAATTTTCGTACTGTTTTTGCTCCAGTTTTAACCGTATGTCGAAACGAGGCATGCAATACACCGTTGGAAAGCTACAGACGAGCCACAACTTTCATATGTTGAAATGTTTTTGAGATTCCTTACGGTTTTTAGTTCATTTTGAAAATCGTGCGGCTGACTACGAGAGGCAGCGGCCGTTTTTCACAAAATTTTTACAAACAGCTGATTGGAATGATTCAAATTATACACGGTTGGAAAGATATCAACGAGGCACAACTTTTTCATGTAGAATGCTCCCTCTAATTACTTACGGTTTAAGAGTAGTTTTAAAAATACCAAAACACGGACACTCTGTTTTTTGCAACACCCAAATCATCGCATGTATTACATCATACAGAAAACCGCACTGCTTCAAATTAAAAACTGCACTGCATTAGATGGGCAGGTGAACTTCATGATTTGTTTTGTTGGGAGTAAACTTTCTCACATGAGTTTTTGTTAGTGTTTTTCAACATTTTTTTATGAACGAGTACCGCGGTGACGAAGGCAAGTGAACCACAACCTATGTCGGAGTGAGCTACATAATTGTTTTGTCTTTCTTATTTTTTTTGTAAATTCATCTAGACTACATGGTCAATATTAGTGAGCTGCATTGTTAATGTTAGTGAGCCGCATCAAATTTTTGATCTGTTCATCTTCTCCTGCAAAATATATTTTAACTAAATCGCATGTGTGTAACGCATGAGAGCAACCATGAACTTCATCCCTTCTTTTGTTTTGTGAAGTGCACCGCCAATGATTTCTTAATAAACTGCATCGATGTCCATACAAATTTGCAAAAAAATCCTCCAGAAATAATAAAAGGTGAACTCCTCTGTACATTTTTTTACAAAGTGAACTCCTTCGTACCATGCACCGTACTGCAATTGTGTCCATGAAAGAATACACGTTTAGAGCTGTGCAAAACACATCAAATTTCCTCCAATCAAAACAACAAAACCAAGGAAACAAAAAAATCACTCCAAGGCCATCACACGCAGCCCATCCGAGCTGCACTCTGGGGCCTTCTGAACCTCGCATGTACGTGGCATCTCTGGTCCAGAGTCGCGAGCGAACCTCATGACCGCGACGAGCGTACTGTGTGGTGCACCGAATTGCACGCAGAGCATAGAATTGCACTGCCGCGTCAAGCGAACAACATGCAGAGCAAAAGAACTGTTCTGCATCGCCAAGTGAACCGCAGGGGGTGTGTCACCCTAGTGAAGTGCAAAAATTGCGCCGGCCCCGCACCTACCTCCTCCTCATCCACCAAGCCCCGCACCTACCTCCTTCTCATCCTCCAGGCCATGTTCAAGAATTCATCTGATTAACCAGTTAACTTGCCGATTAATCCCTGCTTGTAGGCTCACCGAGTAGCCTATAAACCGATAAATCGTCCGATTAATTGATTAAATGGCCGATTAACTTGCCGATTAGCCGATTAATCCCCTACTCATCAGCCAACCGAGCAGCTACCAGTTAACGATTTCCTCAACAATGCCTCCAGGAGAACTACACACCACAATATGGATGAGGAAGGATCTCAAGTGGTTGCCCAGGAGCATTATGGACTGCTCGAACGAGCAAAAATGGGCTGCATTGACGAGCAAAATTGAGCTGCAAAATGAATGAGCCCACGACGAAGAAGGCACACACAATCCTCGTCATCATTTTCCCGGCGCCCTCGCATTGCACATCCACGCGCCGCCGACCTGCACTGAGAAAACGAGATGGGGTTAGGAGGATGTTGCACCGCGGTGGTCTATCACAAATCCGGCGCCAGGTGGACCGAATCCTATTCAACAATGGCTCGGGGGAGGGTGGCTGGGGAGGAACAACGGTGCTGCCAACGTGCCCGACACCATTGATTGCGGAAGGGCGGAGCTGGGGCCACAGTTGGGGCAGCGCGGGGCACGAGCCATCGAGGCCGGCCGTCGCGTGGCGGAGCTATGGCCGCGGCCGGAGCGGCGCGGGTGTCGGTGTCAAAACCGACGGATCTCGGGTAGGGGGCCCCGAACTATGCGTCTAAGGCTAATGGTAACAAGAGGCGGGGATGTTTACCCAGGTTCAGCCCCTCTCGATGGAGGTAATACCCTACTTTCTGCTTGATTGATCTTGATGATATGAGTATTACAAGTATTGATCTACCACGATATCATAGAGGCTAAACCCTAGGAGCTAGCCTATGGTATGATTGTTGTTGTCCTATGGACTAAACCCTCCAGTTTATATAGACACCGGAGGGGCCTAGGGTTACACAGAGTCTGTTACAGAGAAGGAGATCTACACATCCGGATTGCCAAGCTTGCCTTCCACGCAAAGGAGAGTCCCACCCGGACACGGGACGAAGTCTTCAATCTTGTATCTTCATAGTCCAACAGTCCGACCAAAGTATATAGTCCGGCTGTCAGAGGACCCCCTAATCCAGGACTCCCTTAGTAGCCCCTGAACCAGGCTTCGATGACGATGAGTCCGGCGCGCAGATTGTCTTCGGCATTGCAAGGCGGGTTCTTCTCCAAAATCCTTGAGTACCTGTGGTAACAAGCAGTTTCCGGCTTCCCATTAATGTTTCACTCCTCGGCTTCTTTACCCTAGTAATGGCAGTCTCCACGTGTCGAGCGAATGCGAGAAGTCGGGGCATTTTTACATCTGCCACCCTGACCATGTTAGTAAATCGTCTATTAAGAGACGGGGATCCTCAGATACAAATCACACCATCTTCCCCCAGTGAGTATCCATCAAAGCGTGCCCGAAGAAAGCCATCCCACCATGGCCGACCCTCGCAGCTCCTCCTCTCACTCCCACAGAGCTAATATAGGTGACTGGGAGAAGTGTTTTGTCCCCCACGATCGATTGGTGGAGTTGCAGACCCAGGGGTTTCTCCTGCCCGCATATATGGTCCTCGTTCGAGCCGGACTAGACACTTACAATGTAGGGGATCAAGCAGAGAGTTTCCCCAACCCATCTAGGGGCAGCGAGAATGCCTTGTCCCTTTCTTGCTGAGGGGCCTCAGATTTCCAATCCATCCGTTCCTCCGCGGGCTCCTAGAGTATTACGGCCTCCAGTTGCATAACTTCACCCCTTCTTCCATACTGCACATCGCAGGCTGTGTTGCCCTTTGCGAGCTATTTCTAGGCTGCGAAGCTCATTTCGAGCTATGGAAGAGGCTATTCTGCCTCGTCCCTCGCAATCAGGAGGGATCAATATACCAAGTTGGCGGAGCCGAAGTATGGTGCATCGCCGGAACCAGATACCTATCTAGCACCCCGAAGAAGACATCTGAAGACTGGCCTTCGGAGTGGTTTTACATGGAGGACGTCCCCCTTCCGGACCCTATTCGGATGGGCCTTCCTGAGTTTGCTAATGCCCCGCTGAAGAAACGCCACAGCTAGCGCCCCCGGAGCCCCCAGGAGGAAGATAACAGAGAGGCCCTTTACCTGATGAGCAGGATAAAAACGCTGGCCAAATCAGGACTGACAATAATCGAGGTTATGTCAATATGTATAATGCGGGGGGTGTAGCCACTTCAATATCGGGGGAAACCCATGTGGCACTTCAATGGAGAAGATGATGCCACCCGTTGCGGTCGTAAAGGTCCGGACTCCGCCACGCTCTGGCAAAAATGATGTCCGATTGTACAAAGGAGAAGAAGAGGAGTTCCTCCGTATTAAGCCACGGGATGTATTTTCCATGTACAACCCCCAAGCTGAGTGAGCTGCTATATTTTACTCAACTCCATTCATTCCCGCATTCTTCATCATAAATATTTACCTTGCCAATTCATAGCAGGAACTGTGAAAAGCTGTGAGGGAGGTCCACAACCCGTCTCCACAGCCAGAGGACCCTGACCGGGCCCTCGACCCCGGACTTGAAGAAGATCCGGATGTATTTGTGGAGCTCGTCGACAGGACGTTCTATCAGTTAAGCCGTGACGGTGCCTTGGTGGCCATCATAGCTGATTATCCTGTCCTACTCCCTGCATCACATGTCAGTAAAACCGGAGTCCCAACCTCTAAGAAGGATCCTGTAACGCCCTCGATGCGGCTATAGCTCCCACGTGTCGAGGCACGACTTAGAGGCATAACCGCATTGAAAGCAGTGTCGCAAGTCAGGCAATCATTACAACATCCCATGTAATATATAATAAAAGGGGGAGATAACATAGTTGGCTTACACTCGCCACGTCACATCAGAGTACATAAATAACATCCATCAAACAAACACTCATGGCCCGACTACGGCGCCAAAATAGAAAAGAACCCAACGTGCGACACGGTCCTGAATCGATAACCCCAACTAGGCACCACTACTGATCATCCGGAAAAGACACATAGTATCGCTGAGAGTCCTCGTCGAACTCCCACTTGAGCTCGTAATCGTCAACTGGAGCGGAAACACCTGGACCTGCATCTGGAGTTGTAGTATCTGTGAGCCACAGGGACTCAGCAATCCCACACCCACGCGATCAAAACTATTTGAGCTCATAGGAATGGATAAGGCAAATATATGTGGAGCTGCAGCAAGCGACTAGCATATGTGGTGGCTAACTTATACGCAAAAGAGAGCGAGAAGAGAAGGCGAAGCACGAGCGAGAAGCTAAAGGAACATCCTGCGCAAGCATAACTCCAACACCGTGTCCACTTCCCGGACTCCGCTGAGAAGGGGCCCTCAAGGTAACACACACGGTTGTTTCATTTTAATTAAGTTTAGTTCAAGTAATCTACAACCGGACATTAACAAATTCCCATCTGCCCATAACCGCGGGCACGGCTTTCGAAAGATCAATCCCTACAGGGGAGTCCCAACTTAGCCCATGACAAGCTCTCACGGTCAACAAAGGAATAGACCTCCTCCCAAGACGTTCCGATCAGACTCGGTATCTCGGTAACTCAAGACACTTCGACAGGTTAAAACAAGACCAGCAACACCGCCCGAATGTGCCGACAAATCCCGATAGGAGCTGCACATATCTCTTTCTCAGGGCACACTCAGATTGTCTTAGGTACGGGTAGGCCAGCCCAGAGTTGCCCCTGGTAGCCACCGGTAGCTGACAGGTGGACCAACACTCAGAGGAGCACTGGCCCGGGGGGGGGGGGTAAAATAAGATGACCTTTGAGTCTGCAGAACCCAAGGGAAAGAAAAGGCTAGGTGGCAAATGGTAAAACCAAGGTTGGGCATTGCTGGACAAGCTTTAATCAAGGCGAAATATCAAGGGGTTCCCATTATAACCCAACCGCGTAAGGGAGGCAACAATCCGGGAACATAACACCGATATGACGGAAACTAGGGCGGCAAGAGTGGAACAAAACACTAGGCGAGAGGACGAGCCTTCCACCCTTTACCAAGTATATAGATGCATTAAGATAACATAGCAATATAGTGATATCCCAACCAGTAAATAAATGTTCCAACAAGGAACGGCTCCAATCTTCACCTGCAACTAACAACGCTATAAGAAGGGCTGAGCAAAGCAGTAACATAGCCAATCAACGGTTTGCTAGGACAATGGTGGGTTAGAGGTTCAACATGGCAATTGGGAGGCTGACAAGCAAAAGGTAGGCATCGTAGCAGTGGCAAAGCAAAAGAGCGAGCAAACTAGCATAGCAAAGATAGTAGTGATTTCGAGGGTATGATCATCTTGCCTGCACAGTTGTCAGAGTTGACTGGATCCTCACAAGCAAACTCAACGGGCTCCTCGGTAGTGAACTCGTCTCCCGGCTCTACCCAACAAGACAAACAAGCAACAAGGATACAATCAACCATGGGCAAGACCAAGCAATATGATGAAACGACGATATACTATGCGGGATGCGATGCGGGATGCAAAATGCAAGATATGACAGGAAATGCATGAACCTGGCATCAACTTGGAAAACCAAGTGTGCCACTGGATAGAGGGGATGAAATCGCTTGAAAACGATATAAAGATCATTGGAATCGGAGCTACGGTTTGGAAATGGCAAGCGTTTTAAGATATGACACCGGTATGCGATTTACAGCAAGTAGGCATCTAAATGCAATGAAATGAACATGCTACAGCCACCAAACATGAAAACAAAAAACATGGCAGTGATGTACACAAGATGGTTGACAAAACACTAGCACTGAGCCATAGGCAAATTCATCCATTAAGAGGTTCAAACAAGCATGGCTAAAACGCAAATGCAAAACAGATTTCCAGACTTAGTGAAATTAACACTAGTCTGAAATTTCAGATCACGATGCTCTCTTCGGAGCAGCAAAACAACATGATAGAAAACCTGAACATGACAAGTAAGAACATGGCATGGAGCTACTCAACAAGCTTAACAAAACACCCAAACTGACCTGGGGCCAAAAGGGGTTCACAAAATACTCTACCGAGCTCACGAACATAGCTCGAACACAATCAGTTTTCAGACTTAGTGAAAACTGAGACACGCTGGAATATAACTCACGAAGGCATGTAAACGAGCTCGATGCACTCACTACGGTGCAAGTCATGGCAAGGAAAGCATATAACCAGCAAGAAGGCACAATGTGCTAGCTACACATGGCAAGAACGAAGGCATAGCATGCATGGAACACTAACGGTAGCATCAGCAAAATCGCAAACAAGTTGACGATCTGCCCAGATTAACAACGAAGCAAAAGTTGAGCTCCATTGAGTCAACCTAGAGCACTCCACATATGTAAACAAAGAAATGGATGGATAGAGCATAACATAAATATCAAAACTCCCTTACTGATCATCCTCAAAAGAGGCACGGATCACTAGGAAACAAGCTGGACATATAGCATCATGAACTAAAATATCCCAGACTTAGTGAAAATCACTAAGTCTCTGAAATCAGCAATCTCAGGTACCTCTCTTCGCAAGCTTGCACAAGACAACACACACATCCTAAAAATGCATGGGTGGCGCCTCTGGAAAGAAGACAAAATGCTTAACAATTCATCCGAAAGGGGCACAGGCATATCATGCACGAATTAAACATGGCAAAAATGACAAAAGTGCATGATGAACTAACGGATCTGCAATTTAACTCACGAAGCCTCCTTCTAACAGCATTTTGGGCATGAAGATGACCTCAAATGCAAATGATACAATGGAATGAAATGATATACATGTCGAGGCGAAGATTTTGATATATCATATGCCCAAAACGGAGCTACGGATGCGGAGATACGAGCAGTCAAAGAATGCATAAAAAACTAGGGTT